>NC_052505.1:26278548-26578548 GCF_014356525.2 Nilaparvata lugens
CAATGGCTCGACGCAGAAATCCACTCATCCTCAAAGCATACATTTGTCTATTTGTTTGTATGTCAACAAAGGCTGTGCACATAGAATTGGTTTCTGATTTATCTACGCCGATGTTTCTTTCAGCATTTCGCCGATTTTTATCTCGACGCGGACCTTGCCGTGTAATTTATTCCGATAATGGTACAAATTTCGTTGGTGCGCATGCACAGCTGGTACAGTTAGCGAAATTATTGGATTCGTCGGAGTTTCAAAATACAATTACTAATGAGCTGGCTGATTATCGAGTGGATTGGAAATTCATTCCCGCTGCTTCCCCAAATTTCGGTGGAATTTGGGAGGCCAACATAAAATCGGTCAAGTCGCATTTTATAAAAGTGATTGGCGATCAACTATTGACCTATGAGGAGATGAATACTGCGTTGGTTCAAGTGGAGGCGGTGTTGAACTCTTGGCCGTTGTGCCCTTTGAGCGAGGATCCGAACGAACCTCTCGCCTTAACTCCGGCTCATTTTTTGAAGTTGACACCGTTGACGGCTTTTCCAATGAAGGATGTGACCGACATTCCCGTCAATCGTCTCACTCGTTACGAACTCATCGACCAGCTTGTTCAATCGTTTTGGAATAGGTGGAGAAAGGAGTATCTCCATGAATTACAAGTACGTGGAAAGTGGTCCAAGTCATCACCTCCTCTCACTGTTGGAACGGTTGTGATAGTGGATCAGCCTAATCTACCCCCATTGAAGTGGCCTCTGGGAATCATTGAGGAAGTGTTTCCTGGAGCCGATGGTGTCATATGTGTGGCAGTAGTACGTTTAGCTACTGGTCGTTTCAAACGTCCTGCCACCAAATTGTTTCCATTGCCCACACAATAATTCTTAGGATAAGAATTATTGTTCGTTTTCTTTTTTTTTTGCATTTTTCCTTTGTCGTCTTATTTTCTTTCGGTTTGTTTTGTTTTGTCTAGTTTTGGCCAAAGTCGTGGCTGAAAACTACGTTTCAGGGTGGGGGGAATGGTGACGCCCTTTAGCGTATTTAGATTAAGTCTAGTTTTAAATTAGTTTTAAGTCTCGCGGTAGTTGGAGTGGCGAGGCCGGCAGCTGCTGCGCCCTAGCGGATAAGTTAGTATTTAGATTTCTATCGCATAAGCGTCACTTGAAGTCTCCAGCTCGTGTCGAACGGTGAAAAAACAGGATCGTGGCTGTTTTTTCGATTGTTGCCGTTGAAATTAAATTTTACACATTCGTCGTTGTGTTAAAATTATTATCGATATATTAACTGTCCCAAGTTGGGGAGAAGTACAGTTTTTCCTTGTTATTTGTGAAAATATATGTTGAAATATTCAACTAGTGCGATTGGACTTAGAATTGTACAGCAGTGTAAAGTAATAGTCAATATAGTAAAGTTATCTTCCAAGCAATTTTCGGACTGATCAGTAATTGAATTGATGCCAGAATTAACATACATCGGATAGGGGTAGCAGATGTACAAGAGAAGCCAACACCTTTTCCCGACTCCATCTTGTCCTGCCACAAACCTAATTCCAATTCCTGGAGTAAGTTGGTATTTAGTATTTGAAGAAAACTACTTGCTGGTGAGTAACCAAATAAATCACTTCTGGTATAAATTTAATGCTGAAAATATTACTTACTACATTCAATCTATTAATTATTGCTCTCTTTATTCTAGCATATTATCATTCAATATTTTGCTCTTTAAATATATCGACAGTCCTCTGCTCTCGTTTGTAATTTGGGCTATCCATTATGGTCCTCCGGGCCGGATATGAACCCAATTGTTTCGAATTTGTATTTTTTTTCATGCTAGAATTATTCTGCGTTACAATTCTGAGTCCAAACAACCGGAACAGGAACCTGATGTTATGGATTTATTATTGGAACTATACTGGGCCAGAATTGGCAAAGGGCCCTACTGGCCATGCCAGATAGTTCGAGACGAGGATGAGAGATTTTACAAGCGAAAAATTTGCTCCAACAGTGTCATCAGAGTATCTCTCTATTTGCGGTGGTTGGGCTGTTGATGTTGGTGCTGTTGTTGTTGTTGCTGTTGTTGTTGATGTTGCTGTTGCTGTTGTTGTTGTTGTTGCTGTTGTTGTTGTTGCTGTTCTTGTTCTAGTCTCTCAGCATTTTTTTGTATTTTCCTGATCCTCAATCAAGGTCATGTGCCCTTGGCGCAAATAATCCATCATTATTTCGTGGTATGCGATCTTAATATCTTCGGAGCGCACAGGACCCCACTGGTTGACTATGAAGGAAAATCACTGGCCTGTAAAATTTGAAATTTAAGAAATAGAGTGTCCACCTGAAATGAAATCTTCAAATGTTGTCACGGTTGTTCAATCTGAAAGTGTTCCAGATAATGTAATATATAATTTGATTGAGAAATGCTCTGACTATCAACGTTTGTTTCGTATCATGATACTAGTATTGAAGGCAGTGCGAATATTGCCGAAAGCAGGTGAACTGGAATTCGATGTGGCGGAGAGATATTTGTGTAGAGTCGTACAGAGAATTCATTTTTCACGTGAGCTTGTTCAACTAAAAAAGGGTGAAGATTGTGCCCCCAAATTTCAGCGTTTGTCACCGTTTATAGACAAGGAGTTAATTCGAGTTGGTGGTCGTTTGCCGAACTCAGACATGGATTTTGACAGCTGTCACCCTATTGTCTTGCCTAAGAGTGATCCTTTCATCACCCTTCTTGTCGATCATTATCATCGAAAAAATTGTCATGCTGGTCCTCGTCTATTAATGTCGTTAATAAGACAGAGGTTCTGGATATTTTCTGCTCGTGTGGTCATTCGGAGTCGTATTCAAAAATGCAATAGGTGTTTCCGATGTCAGCCTAGTGTAACACCTCCCAAAATGGGTGATTTGCCTGCATGCAGGGTACTCCAGAGTGAACCGTTCAGACAGTGTGGTGTTGATTACGGTGGGCCTGTACGCATCACAATGGCTCGACGCAGAAATCCACTCATCCTCAAAGCATACATTTGTCTATTTGTTTGTATGTCAACAAAGGCTGTGCACATAGAATTGGTTTCTGATTTATCTACGCCGATGTTTCTTTCAGCATTTCGCCGATTTTTATCTCGACGCGGACCTTGCCGTGTAATTTATTCCGATAATGGTACAAATTTCGTTGGTGCGCATGCACAGCTGGTACAGTTAGCGAAATTATTGGATTCGTCGGAGTTTCAAAATACAATTACTAATGAGCTGGCTGATTATCGAGTGGATTGGAAATTCATTCCCGCTGCTTCCCCAAATTTCGGTGGAATTTGGGAGGCCAACATAAAATCGGTCAAGTCGCATTTTATAAAAGTGATTGGCGATCAACTATTGACCTATGAGGAGATGAATACTGCGTTGGTTCAAGTGGAGGCGGTGTTGAACTCTTGGCCGTTGTGCCCTTTGAGCGAGGATCCGAACGAACCTCTCGCCTTAACTCCGGCTCATTTTTTGAAGTTGACACCGTTGACGGCTTTTCCAATGAAGGATGTGACCGACATTCCCGTCAATCGTCTCACTCGTTACGAACTCATCGACCAGCTTGTTCAATCGTTTTGGAATAGGTGGAGAAAGGAGTATCTCCATGAATTACAAGTACGTGGAAAGTGGTCCAAGTCATCACCTCCTCTCACTGTTGGAACGGTTGTGATAGTGGATCAGCCTAATCTACCCCCATTGAAGTGGCCTCTGGGAATCATTGAGGAAGTGTTTCCTGGAGCCGATGGTGTCATACGTGTGGCAGTAGTACGTTTAGCTACTGGTCGTTTCAAACGTCCTGCCACCAAATTGTTTCCATTGCCCACACAATAATTCTTAGGATAAGAATTATTGTTCGTTTTTTTTTTTTTTGCATTTTTCCTTTGTCGTCTTATTTTCTTTCGGTTTGTTTTGTTTTGTCTAGTTTTGGCCAAAGTCGTGGCTGAAAACTACGTTTCAGGGTGGGGGGAATGGTGACGCCCTTTAGCGTATTTAGATTAAGTCTAGTTTTAAATTAGTTTTAAGTCTCGCGGTAGTTGGAGTGGCGAGGCCGGCAGCTGCTGCGCCCTAGCGGATAAGTTAGTATTTAGATTTCTATCGCATAAGCGTCACTTGAAGTCTCCAGCTCGTGTCGAACGGTGAAAAAACAGGATCGTGGCTGTTTTTTCGATTGTTGCCGTTGAAATTAAATTTTACACATTCGTCGTTGTGTTAAAATTATTATCGATATATTAACTGTCCCAAGTTGGGGAGAAGTACAGTTTTTCCTTGTTATTTGTGAAAATATATGTTGAAATATTCAACTAGTGCGATTGGACTTAGAATTGTACAGCAGTGTAAAGTAATAGTCAATATAGTAAAGTTATCTTCCAAGCAATTTTCGGACTGATCAGTAATTGAATTGATGCCAGAATTAACATACATCGGATAGGGGTAGCAGATGTACAAGAGAAGCCAACACCTTTTCCCGACTCCATCTTGTCCTGCCACAAACCTAATTCCAATTCCTGGAGTAAGTTGGTATTTAGTATTTGAAGAAAACTACTTGCTGGTGAGTAACCAAATAAATCACTTCTGGTATAAATTTAATGCTGAAAATATTACTTACTACATTCAATCTATTAATTATTGCTCTCTTTATTCTAGCATATTATCATTCAATATTTTGCTCTTTAAATATATCGACAGTCCTCTGCTCTCGTTTGTAATTTGGGCTATCCATTATGGTCCTCCGGGCCGGATATGAACCCAATTGTTTCGAATTTGTATTTTTTTTCATGCTAGAATTATTCTGCGTTACAATTCTGAGTCCAAACAACCGGAACAGGAACCTGATGTTATGGATTTATTATTGGAACTATACTGGGCCAGAATTGGCAAAGGGCCCTACTGGCCATGCCAGATAGTTCGAGACGAGGATGAGAGATTTTACAAGCGAAAAATTTGCTCCAACAGTGTCATCAGAGTATCTCTCTATTTGCGGTGGTTGGGCTGTTGATGTTGGTGCTGTTGTTGTTGTTGCTGTTGTTGTTGATGTTGCTGTTGCTGTTGTTGTTGTTGTTGCTGTTGTTGTTGTTGCTGTTCTTGTTCTAGTCTCTCAGCATTTTTTTGTATTTTCCTGATCCTCAATCAAGGTCATGTGCCCTTGGCGCAAATAATCCATCATTATTTCGTGGTATGCGATCTTAATATCTTCGGAGCGCACAGGACCCCACTGGTTGACTATGAAGGAAAATCACTGGCCTGTAAAATTTGAAATTTAAGAAATAGAGTGTCCACCTGAAATGAAATCTTCAAATGTTGTCACGGTTGTTCAATCTGAAAGTGTTCCAGATAATGTAATATATAATTTGATTGAGAAATGCTCTGACTATCAACGTTTGTTTCGTATCATGATACTAGTATTGAAGGCAGTGCGAATATTGCCGAAAGCAGGTGAACTGGAATTCGATGTGGCGGAGAGATATTTGTGTAGAGTCGTACAGAGAATTCATTTTTCACGTGAGCTTGTTCAACTAAAAAAGGGTGAAGATTGTGCCCCCAAATTTCAGCGTTTGTCACCGTTTATAGACAAGGAGTTAATTCGAGTTGGTGGTCGTTTGCCGAACTCAGACATGGATTTTGACAGCTGTCACCCTATTGTCTTGCCTAAGAGTGATCCTTTCATCACCCTTCTTGTCGATCATTATCATCGAAAAAATTGTCATGCTGGTCCTCGTCTATTAATGTCGTTAATAAGACAGAGGTTCTGGATATTTTCTGCTCGTGTGGTCATTCGGAGTCGTATTCAAAAATGCAATAGGTGTTTCCGATGTCAGCCTAGTGTAACACCTCCCAAAATGGGTGATTTGCCTGCATGCAGGGTACTCCAGAGTGAACCGTTCAGACAGTGTGGTGTTGATTACGGTGGGCCTGTACGCATCACAATGGCTCGACGCAGAAATCCACTCATCCTCAAAGCATACATTTGTCTATTTGTTTGTATGTCAACAAAGGCTGTGCACATAGAATTGGTTTCTGATTTATCTACGCCGATGTTTCTTTCAGCATTTCGCCGATTTTTATCTCGACGCGGACCTTGCCGTGTAATTTATTCCGATAATGGTACAAATTTCGTTGGTGCGCATGCACAGCTGGTACAGTTAGCGAAATTATTGGATTCGTCGGAGTTTCAAAATACAATTACTAATGAGCTGGCTGATTATCGAGTGGATTGGAAATTCATTCCCGCTGCTTCCCCAAATTTCGGTGGAATTTGGGAGGCCAACATAAAATCGGTCAAGTCGCATTTTATAAAAGTGATTGGCGATCAACTATTGACCTATGAGGAGATGAATACTGCGTTGGTTCAAGTGGAGGCGGTGTTGAACTCTTGGCCGTTGTGCCCTTTGAGCGAGGATCCGAACGAACCTCTCGCCTTAACTCCGGCTCATTTTTTGAAGTTGACACCGTTGACGGCTTTTCCAATGAAGGATGTGACCGACATTCCCGTCAATCGTCTCACTCGTTACGAACTCATCGACCAGCTTGTTCAATCGTTTTGGAATAGGTGGAGAAAGGAGTATCTCCATGAATTACAAGTACGTGGAAAGTGGTCCAAGTCATCACCTCCTCTCACTGTTGGAACGGTTGTGATAGTGGATCAGCCTAATCTACCCCCATTGAAGTGGCCTCTGGGAATCATTGAGGAAGTGTTTCCTGGAGCCGATGGTGTCATACGTGTGGCAGTAGTACGTTTAGCTACTGGTCGTTTCAAACGTCCTGCCACCAAATTGTTTCCATTGCCCACACAATAATTCTTAGGATAAGAATTATTGTTCGTTTTTTTTTTTTTTGCATTTTTCCTTTGTCGTCTTATTTTCTTTCGGTTTGTTTTGTTTTGTCTAGTTTTGGCCAAAGTCGTGGCTGAAAACTACGTTTCAGGGTGGGGGGAATGGTGACGCCCTTTAGCGTATTTAGATTAAGTCTAGTTTTAAATTAGTTTTAAGTCTCGCGGTAGTTGGAGTGGCGAGGCCGGCAGCTGCTGCGCCCTAGCGGATAAGTTAGTATTTAGATTTCTATCGCATAAGCGTCACTTGAAGTCTCCAGCTCGTGTCGAACGGTGAAAAAACAGGATCGTGGCTGTTTTTTCGATTGTTGCCGTTGAAATTAAATTTTACACGTTCGTCGTTGTGTTAAAATTATTATCGATATATTAACTGTCCCAAGTTGGGGAGAAGTACAGTTTTTCCTTGTTATTTGTGAAAATATATGTTGAAATATTCAACTAGTGCGATCGGACTTAGAATTGTACAGCAGTGTAAAGTAATAGTCAATATAGTAAAGTTATCTTCCAAGCAATTTTCGGACTGATCAGTAATTGAATTGATGCCAGAATTAACATACATTGGATAGGGGTAGCAGATGTACAAGAGAAGCCAACACCTTTTCCCGACTCCGTCTTGTCCTGCCACAAACCTAATTCCAATTCCTGGAGTAAGTTGGTATTTAGTATTTGAAGAAAACTACTTGCTGGTGAGTAACCAAATAAATCACTTCTGGTATAAATTTAATGCTGAAAATATTACTTACTACATTCAATCTATTAATTATTGCTCTCTTTATTCTAGCATATTATCATTCAATATTTTGCTCTTTAAATATATTGACAGTCCTCTGCTCTCGTTTGTAATTTGGGCTATCCACATCTCATGAAGTGTAATTGATATGAGTGAGGCACTTATGTCAGCTTGTATTCAAGCATTCACAACTTTGCCATTCCTGCAATCATAAATTAATGGATGTGCATAGCTTCTAGGCATTGTGAGAAATGATGGAGCCAACATTTTAGACCTCAATTGCTTCATAGGATTATGATGAAGCTCATGTCACTGAATTAGTGACCACATGGAAGTGTTTTCGAATTCCATTAGAATAACAAAACATTTTTATTAGATGTATGTGCCAATTGCTACAGTGTAGTGACTTGAAAGAGATTTGCAACATCTTGGAGCATACTATAAGAGTTGCAATTTCACCTACTTTAGGCATTGATGATGATAGGTGCATTACTCCAAGTGAGATGAGCAAGGAATATTTAATACAAAAAATTGGTGGCCTTGTTCAAGATGAGTCTGGTGAGTTTAAGGAGACTTATTATGGAACTCAGGAGGAAGGAATCACTCAAGAGTGGGGAACTCATTCCATACCCTCGTTCAAGATATTTTCAAAGAAATTGAAGGTTCAATCATAAAAGGTAATAGAGGAAACCAGCAATACTTGCCTGAGCTGATCAAACATATTTTGGAGATATCCTCCTTAATCCCATTGTGGACAAGTGCAATGGTTCCAGTTTCCAAATATGGCGGATTAGCAGTCAGTTCAGCAGCTGTTGGAAAGCATTTTAGAAAAAAAAAAACACTTCTAAAAAAAAGACGCTTCCATTGAGAGTAGATGATTTTGTGTTTCATCATATTAAAGCAATTGAAAGAGGGATGAAGGTGGCAACTGCCCGAATTAAATTTGATGAGTATGAAGAGTGTGGAGATAATGGGGGGAGTGGAAGGAGTGGAAAGAATGAAGAGAATGGGCAAAATAGAGGAATAATAGGTTATTTCCAACTATTTAGTTTTGAATATATCCAGGTAAGCCTATTTTATTTAGTAAAACTATTAGTTATATGTAATAATACTTAATCATTTGTATTCTTCTCATTTATTACATGTGTGAGTTACACGGTTTGTCAACATAACTTATCGATCTAGGTTACAAATGAGGTTAAGTTGGAGTTAGGAGGTTTTCTTTTATGGATGAAATCTGGAGTTACATGGTTTTTCTCGTGGATGTTGTTCAGGTAGGTCATTATCTGGAGTTGCTTGATGAAATATGCAGAATTTTTGTTGATTAGATAAAAAAATTAAACTCCTTATAGAAAACATTTATATTTCAGAATGCTAAAAAAGTCGGTATTGTGTTTCTTTAGCATAATCATTACTACTTGAGAGGCAGATAGTTGTTATGTTGTGAATTTCAATTATCTTTAAAGGTAAAGATAATTCTATTTTTAATGTTGTGTAGACTTTACACCTTATAAAGCCTAGGTAATTTTCTATGAAATTAGCCTTGAAAGTATACATTTTTTCTTCTGCATTTTCCTGATTAATTTAACCATGAAATTAGTATCTTCATTGGCCTAATGATTAGCCTACATTCAAGGAAATACTACTTCAATTTTCGTTACAGAACTATCTTGATTCCTTTCAATACAATGCTTTTATTGGTAGTTATTGACATAAAAAACTTTAAATTGTTTCAGGCTCTACAAAAAGAATACCGTAACCAGAACATGAAAAGGAGAGGAAGAATAAAGACTCGAGGTGAGCTGCTGGTGGATTTGGCAATTGGTAAGTCTAAAGAGATTTTTTTATTTTTATTGGTGATGGTGAAAGGTGTAGAACTTGATGTTGTCACAACCACATTAACATAACAAAAAACAATAGACTAAAGTACTGGTCGTGATGAGGATTCATGAATCATATTATTTTGTGAATCAAACTTGAGGGTTTAATTGAGATTGATAATGGCTTCATAGCCAAAATAGTTTCCTGTTTCTGAGATAATTATGATTGTAACCACTTCAAGTTCAATTGAATAAAGATTTTGTATGGCAGTTAATAATGATAACACTGTTTTACCAATCACCAAAAACTACAGAAAAGAAAAATGAAATAATTGAAGATACCTTGTAAAAAATATCTTATTGCATCTCATATTAGAACAATGTCATAATTCATGAATCACATTATTAGAATATGAACATTATTTGTACTCTTAGAGGACAAAATGCATAACTTATGAGTCTCCATGTGAATAATTTCAGCAGTTTAGCAATGGGACTATCAGTAATGATTAAATGTTGTTCCTGTTCTGTTCCAGCTCAAAAAGGAACACCGAATGAAGACGAACCACAGATGGATGGAACACCAAATGAAGACGAACCACAGATGGATGGAACACCAAATGAAGACGAACCACAGATGAATGGAACACCAAATGAAGACAAACCTCTGATGGATGGAACACCAAATGAAGACGAACCACAGATGGATGGATCTCTACCCTATTCTGGAGGCTAATGGTGCAGGAGCTGTTAGAAGATGGACCTATCCGGGTGAAATATTCAATTATGACTTGGTTCTCATACCCATACATAAGAATGCTCACTGGAGCTTAGTATCAGTTAACAATAATATTAGAGAAATAGAATATTTTCACAGTATGGGCCATGAAGGATCTGACGTTTTGAGAGTGATAAATGATTATCTCCTGACTGAAGCTAAAGACTGTGATAGAGAACCGGAAAGAGAAAACTGGCGTATGAATACAGCTAGAAACATACCAAAGCAGAGGAATGGTAATGATTGTGGGGTGTTTGTGTGCATGTTTGCGGATTTCCTGGTGAGACGGGCTGCAATTAATTTTGAGCAAGCTGATATTCCAGATCTCAGAAGAAAAATCAAAATGAATATACTGTCATCAAGAATTGAGGAAGCCCCGGTTGAGATGACTGTTGAGAATGGTATAAATGGATCGCCCCAAACTCGAGGGACACCTGCGAATAAGCCACTTCGAATCACCATATGTATCCCCTTTAGCCCAATATCATGTGGCTGTTGCGATCAATTCTTTGAGAAGGTAATAGGGAGGAATGGACTGATTGCACACGTCTTGAAACGCCACGCGCAATGCAAGATTGTATATGAATGCCTGATATGTGGGCTTGATGGATGGAGTTCATATCAGTCAGTCTCCTGTCATTTTCCATTATGCAAAGGTCCAAAGGTGGCTACCGGCGAATTTATATGCGAAGAGAGAAACTGCGATAAGAGATTCCAGACTACCAGCGGTTTGTCGCAGCATATCAGACATAAGCACCCAGTACGAAGGAGCAAGATGATATTGGACAGAATGAAAGCATCAAGACCTCCTGGACGACCAGCCTATGAGTGGACTGAAGAAGAAGGTGAAAAAGTTAAAGACTTCCTGAAAACAAAGGGTAGACTGAAGGGATATGGAAATATATTAGCAGAAATCATTAAAACGAAAACTCCAAAGCAAATCAGAGAAAGAGCACGGAGATATAGTAACCTGCCACTCCATGAAATTTTCCTCTATGGAGGTGTGAGTGAAGAGGATGATGATGTTGATCTGAATATAGGATGTGACAAGAGAAATGACTCTGACCTGATACCACCACTCATTTGTGAAGAACAACCAGAAGAAAAGGAAAAATCAACTGAGTATGATACTCCCGACAGCATACACATGATTACTACTCCTACGATACCCCTACAGGCTGTACCTGAGGTGGGCAACAAACAAATGGAGACTCGTGCGGGCAATGATGACAATGGAGAGAGCGATGACAGACTGACTAAGATCTGGAACAAGGAACAAGCTAAGGACACCAATGGGAGGAAAAACAACATATGGGGGAGTGGTGTGAATGACGTGATGTTTCATGCTGATCCTGTGGATCTTCAAGGAGTGATATGCGATGGTGAGTCTGCATGGAGAGTTAAGATGGCAGAGGATGCTTCTAAAATGAGGGGTCAAAGCTGTAAGCGTGAGGTGGGGGAACTGATAGTGAGTGTGGATGGGATTTTGGCTGTACTGAGCAGAGGGGATGCCATCTCTATCGAGAGGATCGAGAGCATGACTGATAGAATACATGAACAGATGAAGGACGAGTGTAAACCCTTACGAGCAAGAAAACCTAAGAAGAGCAATGATGGAGAGAGTCAGCGGAAATTGGAGAATAATGCTAAAAGGCGGGATGACGCAAGAACACAGGAGATATTTCGAAGAAACCCACGAAAGCTAGCTGAAATTGTTGTAGAAAATGACATGGGAACCCTAAGAGACTTGTCAATGAATAGGGACAGAGACATCAAGCCAAGAGATGAACTTTATAAGATGTATAAGGACATATGGGGTAGAAGCGATATCAATACAGGTTATGAAGCAGATAGGAGCACTGGGCAGGTGCATGAGGTTGAGGGCGTGCTCACTGTGATGACACCGAAAGAAATAATAGATAGAATTAGGAGGATGAAGAAGGGTGGAGCGCCTGGACCAGATAACATTACAAGATCAAGCCTTTTAAAGAATAAAGGTGTCGAGATACTTCTGGCAAAACTTTTTGCAGTCGTCACAGCAAGTGGACATGTGCCAGGGACATGGAAGAGGAATCGGACAATCTTTATTCCCAAGCCCAATAAGGATCTTGCTAAGCCTGACTCATGGAGACCATTGACAATAGGCTCAATGGTTTACAGGATATACGCGGGATTGATGGAGAAAAGGATAAGACGCGTCACAGAACTCAACATACGGCAAAGAGGATTCCAACCCGGACAAGGATGTCAAATTAATTGTGCGACCCTGGACAGTGCCCTGCGATATGGATGTAGAGGAAAGGCAGTATGTGGAGCTGTTCTTGATATGAGGAGAGCCTTTGATGCAGTTCCACATAATATTATACTAAATGCGCTTAAACGGAAAGGACTGCCATATGCACTTATCGAGCTCATGAGGAACATATATGACGGTTGTACAACGGAGTTGGATGGGCAAGAACTACCGCTGCTCAGAGGTGTCAAACAGGGTGATCCCCTGTCTGCTCTGCTTTTCAACATCGTCATAGATGATGTGTTTGATGTGGCCGATGGTGATGATGAAGGGGAAGGAGCATTGGGATATGCTGATGACATCATCTTGCTGAATCACGATGGAAAGAAGCTACAGGAGCAGATGCACAGGGTGGAGAGACATATGAGCATGTTAGGACTCACTTTTAACAGCACAGAAATAACATAATGTACAAGATAATATAATGTAAAAATATAGGGGGTTTTCGATTTGATTTTTTTGTTTTCTCCGATTAACTTCGAAGCAAGTAATTTTAAAGAACAATGTGACAAAAATAATTATTGTAGCCACATTCATTGTGAATCCATTGATGTATATTGTTATGTATTTGTGATTCAAGTTGACGCTGTCGAAGGGGAAACAGCCGACGCAGCTGACTCCCTTCACCATAGTAAACAGAATAATACTGCTGTCTACATTGCATCTCATTTACACTATGGCCTCGAAACAATTAATTTTGTCTATTGTTTTGACATGCGCTGTATATAGATTTTCACTTTTCAATATTCTAAAAAATATTACCATTTTCTTGATTTTACCATGCTCATGATAAAAATCAGGATTTCGTTGTTTGTTCACAGAATTTATTATATTAATATTTGAAGTGTGCCTTCTCCATACGAGTCAGAGGTAACACAATTTGATAACTCTAGTTTCAGATATTGATGTTTTTCAACGAAGTTTCATGATATATTATGTGTCCGACTCCTTCATATTATCCTTATTTTGTGAAAAATGAAGATTCAACATTTCTTTTCATAGTTTTTTTTGTGTTTTATCTTGTTTCATCACTCTTTATGATTTAAACACTTGATAATGAAATGAATATCATCAGATCACGTGAACAAAAAAAAAAAAATAAAAGGGTGGGCCTACCTGACATACTATATGATAACACTGTACTCCTGATAAGTTGAAAATTTTCAAGCTTAAAGTAGATTAATTTGTTGCACATTCGGTTGAAATATTAACAAATGTTACCAAATATTACCAATATTATCACATATAGTGAGAACAAATTACTCTGAAGCTTTCTATTCTCACTGAACATGAAGAGGCAATACCAAGCCAGAATCGCAGTTCCATTCAAATCATTATTATCAGAGCTTTCAAATTGATGCTATGTAACTATGGATGTTATCCCCATCTCACAATTTCCCTATTCATCCTTATCCTGATTCAGAATAAAGTAGTTGATCTCTATAATCACAAAAATCAATGTACAGTACCTATAATAAATAGTAAAAATAACAAAATTTCTAGTAATAATGCAACTTTTTCTAGGTATGAATTTCAATGCTCATAAAATGACTTTTTCTCAATCACAGGCAAAAATTCCAATGATCATCATAACAGTAATTCAATGGAAATTGTATTGTACATTGTTCGACGTAAGATAAGCTACATCTTTAAGGTAATCAACGTATTTAGGATTATCATGTTTATGAATGAAAGCGAGACTGTGATAGAAGATTAGTCAAACTGAAATAAAAACATTATATACTGTAATATTACATTTTTTCTCGATTGGAATCGGATCTTCAATTCGAGATCTATAAAACTTTATAGTAAATATCAGAGTCATCGATATACGGACAACTTTTTGACTGAGAATTTATCGTAGATGATTGTGTTGCATGTTCAATGGTATCACTGAAAAAACATACTCTGTAAACAGAGTTAACAAACTTAACAGATAATATAGAGATGATATATAAAATTTAAAATAACAGTTTCAAAATAAAGTTTTATTGAGAACAAATATAAAATGTGAATTCTAAACTTGTAATTTATAATTTTTTGGTGACGTGTCCGTAACGTCGACACTGGTTTCAAGTGTCTACAAAGCTCTGCTCTGTTCCTTGTAGCTAGGCTTCCTCCTTCTCTCTAAAAATATGGCTGGCTGCGTGTGTTGTAATTTTGTGCTCTCTGAATATTTTTCTGTTTAAGTGAATTATTAATGTTTTAAATTGAGTTTTAAACAGTTTATAGTGTTCTATTTTGTCTATAATTTGTTTATTGTGTATACAAGCCTATAGCCATTGTTTTTCAACTATATAAACTGGATAAGTATTTAGCTTGTAGTGACTTTAGATGCTTAAATGTGTAAGATATTGTTCTTTGTGTATTTGTGTAGTGTATTACCAAAATTCTTCTGAAGATTATAAGTTCATTTGCTCTGAAAACTGGATTTCTCATTCATAGGCAATAGATCCATTCATAGTTTACTAAGAATCTATTACGTTGGAGCCGATAACCTTCCTTAGGTTAATAGGTGAAAATTTGCTATCCAACCGATTTAGGAGGAATTGGTAGCACGGCAAATAGTACTCCTGTGGTGGGACCGAATTACAAAATAAATATGTCCCAAATGGTACACCATGAAATCCCTGGTTATGAAAAATTATTAGTAGGATAGATATCTTGATAGGTTATGAATGGTATACTGCTGAATGGGAAATCGGTTCAAGAGAGATCAAGTTTTAATGAATAGATATCAGTGCATATTACAAAATGGCAAACATTAAAAATGATATAAATCTTATAGCATTCCTAACACAAAGATTTGATAATTTGAAACAAGAGCAAAATGCTAGGTTTGATGAGAAAAATGCTAGGTTTGATGAGCTAAATGCTAGATTTGATGAGCAAAATGCTAAGTTTGATAAGCAAATGCTAAATTGGATGATTTGAAACAAGATCAAAGTGCTAGGTTTGATGATATGAAGCAAGAATTTGCTAGCATAAGACTAGAGCAGGTTAGTATAAACCTTCTATTGAAAGATGCACATGAAACATTGAGTGATAATCATGAAGATGAAAACAAATTGAAGCATGATAATAGTAGTGTTAAGATACAAGATCAACTCATTCAAGTTTCTGACAATGTAGGCCTAGTTACTGTTGTTGAAAAAGTCAACCATAATGAGATAGTAGAATTGAGTAAAGAAGTAAAGAAGTAAAGTAGGGAGTTGTCTTCACTGAAAGTCAACTATCATGAAAGTGATATTGCTAAATTGATAGTTAGGAAAACAGTAAGTAAAGTGAATGTTTACATGAGACAGGTTTCTGTGGAGGTTAGGAACAATGTAAACAAAATGAATGTTGCTTTGAGTCAAGTTGATGAGTTCAACTTTCAACTGAGAATTGAAAAGGTGTATGCAATGCATTCTCAAGTGAACATGACTAACTTTTGTAAGCAAAATGGCTTTGTTGAAACAAATTAACCCATGAATAAAATTATGTTCTTGAAGAAAACAAAACACAAAGTCACCATTGATGTGTTAGTATTCAAAGGTTGTTTCAAGTTGCTTATTTACAAGATGATGACTGTGAATCACATGATGAAAGGATATTCCCCAGCACACAATGATTAGGAATCCTGTGTTATGCCGGGATTCAGAATAGCATAATCGCTACGCAGTGTATGGTAAGAGTCCATAATTGTGTCTTTTTTCTTTCCTGTAGCCTTTTTTTCTTGGCCCTTAATCTTTTCAAATTTCAATTCTTTCCTGTCTTTGTGTAATGTTCAGTAAAATTCTTCTATGATGCATATCTTAACCAATCTTGTCCATAGTCATTTAAATTTGTATTCTTCTGAAATAATTTTGGAAGTTAAAATAGTAGCTTATTTTCCTAATCTTTGAATTGGTGATGAAACTTAACTTTTCTAGAATCTATCCACTGTAGTGTAAAGAATTGTGTGCTTGTGACATATTTTTTCATCATGTATCACTTATTTTGAAATGTGTGTTGTTTTAGGGAACTTATTACCCATTATTAATCTTTCTCTTCTTTGTATTATTTAGGAAATTTATTTACCCAATTTTCTTTTTCTCTTATTTGTATTTTTTAGGGAACTTATTTACCCATTATCCATCTTGATCATCTTTGTATTGTAATCTTGAAATGTTTGTACTTATTATACAGTCTTCAAATTATGAAATCATTTAAAAAATAAATGGTTCAATTTAGAACATGCTGAAATCTATTCTTATGTATAAATTCTTTTGTTATAATAAATAAACTTTAAAATTTGAAAGTATTAATGAATTGTGTAGCCATATATATGAGATGTATTAATGAAAGTTAACTTGAATAATAATGTTTTCATTGAATAAAAACGTCTTGTTATATTATTAATTGAAATGAGTTAAAGGTTAAAATTTCTCTAAAGTTTTTGTAATTGATGTCTTTTTCTAAATTTTAAAACTGTTTGTTCTATAAATTTTGATATGATTGATTATCGTTTGAAATGGATGCTGGAGTGTATGTAGAATTTTAATGGGGTTTGCTGATTAGAATTTTGCTGGTATGTGATTGTTTTTTGAGATGGAAACCCATTATTGCCTAAAGAAGGAATAACAGAGGTTATGACTTAGAGAGGCAGTAATGAGATAATAATTTTTGTGTTGATTAATAATGTTGATTGCCATAGATGCAGATGATTACTAATGAATATTGATTGCCTTTGAAGCAAAATATTATTGATGTTTTGAATGATTTCTTGTTTAATGATTGATAGTAAAGTTTTGTCATGAAATGTAGTTTGTGTTTAGAACATTGAAAAGTCGAAATAAACTATAGTATCCAACAAACGATGATTAATAATATTGAATAATTTGCTTTTTATAAAATATTTGAACAATGAATAAATGGAAATGAAATTATTTTTTTCTAGTGAAATTTTGTAATTGATATCTCTATATTTCACAATATATGTATTGCTGACTGTATAATAAGATGTTAACAAATTTCATTTTATATTGATTATATACTTAGAAATAATTTTCATGTGTATTAGATTGTATTGATAGCCTAATCAAAATTTTCTTTTTAGTTTATAAGCATTTTAAGATAACAGGTACAGCACAGACATTAACATTGAAATAATTATCACGTGAATCTCGAAATCGACAACAAGTGAACGCCATGAAGAGTGTTAAGAACATTTGGGTGATTTTCGAACTAGTGTGACTCATCAATTGAATATCTATACCAATATCTACGCTGATTGATTGATTGATTGAGTACTTTATTTATGTAGATTACAATATATACTGGCTTATACACTTATATACAATAGCTTACAATACAGCAAAATTATGGATGAATTTACATAATATAGACTAAGAAAATAACTATTGAACTGTATATGATATGAAAAAGCAATTTGTAATATAATAACTATAGATAATAATCATATTGTTATGCATCTACATAAATTGGCGTATATGCAATATACGTATAAGCAATTTGTAATATAATAACTATAGATAATAATCATATTGTTATGCATCTACATAATTGGCATAAATAGGCTGATGCCTACACCAATATCTACACCAATAACTATGCCACTATCTACTCCAATATCTACACCAATAACTACGCCACTATCTACACTGATGCCTATGCCAATATCAATGCCAATATCTGCTCTGATGTCAATATCTACACCAATAACTACACCAATGTCTACACCAATATCTACGCTGATGCCTACTACAATGTCAACGCCAATAACTACGCCAATATCTACACTAATATCTACACCAATAACTACGCCAATATCTACACTGATGTCGATATCTACGCCAATAACTATGCAGATGCCTGTGCTGATGCCAATGCCAATATCTACGCCGATGCAATGCCTGCGCCAATGCTGATGCCAATGCCGACACCAAAGCATACGCCAATGACAACGCCAATGCTTATTGCTGACCTTGTATCTCAAACTTCAACACTACTACATTACCTGGAGGTAATTGCCATCCATGTTCACGTTCGCAACTTTGAATTCAGAATAACAGTCACAGTATCATGAAAGAATTGATTCAAAAAATCCTCTCCTAAATTATTCCTGTATGCAGAACTCTAAACCTTGAACACTGAAAATATCAAAAAACCAAACCTTACCTAAATTAATCCTCACCTAAGTTAATCCTGTATGCAGCATCTATCTCTTTTCCGAAAAACAAATTACATTGTCATTTCAAGCCTGAAATGTACATTGTATAATTACAAATATGATACAAAATTTACGTGACTCTGTATCGAGTTTGGTATGCAGCCGTCTACTACAAGCATGAGGTAATGCTAACTGAGATGTCACCTGTATCGAGTTTGATATGCATCAGTCGACTACAAGTATCAGCCCAACACTACGTGCATCCAGATCAGCCCAACACTACGAGTATTCGGATCAGCCCAACACTAACGTCATCACACTGGAGTCACACTTAACTGAAAATCATACTGAGTGCCTTAACGGACTGTTTTCCAAAATTTGCATCGATAAAATCAACCGTGTCAATAGTGAAAGAAATGAACATTTTTTGATTTATTGAAATTTTATGTGAAAATTAAATGTAACAATTCATCAATTCATTTAAAAAAAAATAATAATAATAAATTTTTTATTCAACATACTAATTTTTTTATGCAATAAAAATTGAATTTTTCTATCTATTAAATTTATGTGCAATTTCAAAAAACTATTCTTTATATATTAAACTTTTTGTTGAGATATTTTCCTTTAAATTATAAAGCTAAATCAAAAGTAATTTTGATATTCTATACTTTGAAATATTGTTTGGAAACATATAACAAATGCTATTGATGAATTTTTATAATAATTTTCAATATTATAGGACAACATGTAATGTTTTTATAGAAAAATTATTACTGTTCTCGAATTTACAATTCAAAATTTTCCATTTGGGTCAATGTAATTTTTTCTTTAAATTTTCAAACAGTAAAATTTTTTATGTCAAGAGGGGAGTATTTGTAATATTACATTTTTTCTCAATTGGAATCAAATCTTCAATTCGAGATCTATAAAACTTTATAGTAAATATCAGAGTCATCGATATACGGACAACTTTTTGACTGAGAATTTATCGTAAATGATTGTGTTGCATGTTCAATGGTATCACTGAAAAAACAAACTCTGTAAACAGAGTTAAGAAACTTAACAGATAATATAGAGATGATATATAAAATTTAAAATAACAGTTTCAAAATAAAGTTTTATTGAGAACAAATATAAAATGTGAATTCTAAACTTGTAATTTATAATTTTTTGGTGATGTGTCCGTAACGTCGACACTGGTTTGAAGTGTCCACAAAGCTCTGCTCTGTTCCTTGTAGCTAGGCTTCCTCCTTCTCTCTAAAAATATGGCTGGCTGCGTGTGTTGTAATTTTGTGCTCTCTGAATATTTTTCTGTTTAAGTGAATTATTAATGTTTTAAATTGAGTTTTAAACAGTTTATAGTGTTCTATTTTGTCTATACTTTGTTTATTGTGTATACAAGCCTATAGCCATTGTTTTTCAACTATATAAACTGGATAAGTATTTAGCTTGTAGTGACTTTAGATGCTTAAACGTGTAAGATATTGTTCTTTGTGTATTTGTGTAGTGTATTACCAAAATTCTTCTGAAGATTATAAGTTCATTTGCTCTGAAAACTGGATTTCTCATTCATAGGCAATAGATCCATTCATAGTTTACCAAGAATCTATTACGTTGGAGCCGATAACCTTCCTTAGGTTAATAGGTGAAAATTTGCTATCCAACCGATTTAGGAGAAATTGGTAGCACGGCAATACAATGCATATTTCTGATCAAATATAATTACAAATGATAGTATCAAGCCGAAATGAATTGAGCAACTGAATTCCAAAGTTACTATCCACTGTTCAAATCGCACTGTGATTTCCTTTTACTTCCAAATGGATTGAATTGCCTCACTCTTCAACGTAACAATTATTGTAAAAAAACCTGTGGAATGTGAATGTCATCCAAATAGCATATGAATTTAAATTTTCAGATCATGAAATTCATAAAAAACTAATTCTTGAGAGAAGAGTAATGAATTGCAAACAGTGCAAGTAACATTGATACAAAGCGATGCAATGAAAATCAACATCGATTAATTTAATACTGGACTTATCAAATTTATATTATTTTTAAAGCTTATAAAATGTAAAACCAACATTTTAAATTTTCTCTACTTGAGCAAAACATCGATAGAAAATAAAGAAGAGCCCATTATAAGCACAATATACTTGTGTACTAGAATTCACTTGAACTAGAATATTAACTGTAGAAAACAGCAAATACTGCACGCTATGATTTTTCAGGAAATTGCCACTGTTAACACTATTGTAATCTATGATTCATCTCAGTTTTTGACATTCATAACTTATGATAAATTTTAGCATAGAATTATGATCATACACACATATTTTAAATATGTATTATATTATGTAATAGTATGCATATTTTATCGGTTGCAAACAATATCTTTGTCTGTCATAGAATGCATGATTTAGCACATATATAACAACAAAATGATTTTTGAGAATTTAGAGAATTAAAATGTGGAAAATTAGTTTCATTGCATGTCAAAACAATAGACAAAATTAATTGTTTCGAGCGCCATAGTGTGAATAAGATGCAACTTAGAAAGCAGTAGGCCTACTACTGTATTTTACTGTTTACTATGGTGAAGAGAGTCAGCCACGCTGTACCGCGTCGACTATTTCCCCTTCCACAGCATCAAATAGAATCGCAAATAAATAACAGTATACATCAATGGATTCGCAATGAATGTAGCTACATTAATTATTTGTCTAGTTTTCTTTAGATTATTTGCTTCGAAGTTAATCGGAGAAAACAAAAATCAAATCGAAAAACCCCTAAATTTTTACATATATATTATTTTATCAAAGAAACTGTTCGATTTATTGAGGAAATGAAACCAACTAATATTGTAGTCCTTAATTTGACGAATCGAATGACATATGATAGAT
The DNA here is from genome assembly GCF_014356525.2 of Nilaparvata lugens. Classification (NCBI taxonomy): domain Eukaryota; kingdom Metazoa; phylum Arthropoda; class Insecta; order Hemiptera; family Delphacidae; genus Nilaparvata; species Nilaparvata lugens. The sequence goes on from NC_052505.1 coordinate 26,300,061, forward strand.
TTTTTTCCGATTAATGGTTACAGAGATAATTGATTTCCAGTTTGCTGTTTACTATGGCTAAGAGAGTCAGCTGCGCCATTCTGCGTCAACTGTTTCCCCTTCCACAGCGTCAAATCGAATCGCAAATACAAAACAATATACATCAATGGATTTGCAATGAGAGTGGCTAAATTAATTATTTGGCTCATTTTCCTTTAAAACTACTTGTTTCGAAGTTAATCGAAGAAAACAAAAAAATCAAATCGCAAACCCCCTAAATTTTTACATATATATTATTTTATCAAGAAAACTGTTAATTTTATTGAAAAATGAATATAACTAGTATTGTAGTCCATAATGTAACGAATCGAATGACATATAATAGAACTGTTTCTGATCAATGGTTACAGAGATAATTGATTTCCCGTGTTCACCTGCATTTTTCATGTTTTAGGGTGCTGGGACAGAAAGCTCCAAGGGGATTTCTTGGGACTTTTGGGAGAATGACCCTCTAGGAGAGTTCTATCGATGGTGGGAAATTCAGCTTTTATTTAATTTTCGGATCGAAACTGCTTTTTTGGACCTTCATTGACTGGGCTATAATTTTAATGAGATACTCAACACTCTCATGGACTCCAATGATGAATTAAATTTTAATATTTCTAGTGATGGAGTGCTACAAGTGATAACCAGAACTGATGGAAATGTTCAAGTGACAACAGAAAATGGTCAAGTGGCAACAGAAAATGACAATGGACTAGTGGCAACGGAATATGTTCAAATGACAACAGAAAATGTTCAGGTGACTATAGAAAATGATCATGATGGTCTTGTGACAACGGAATATGTTCAAGTGACAACAGAAAATCATCAAGTGACAATGGAAAATGAAGCAGAAGCAGAAGGTGAAGAAGTTTTGCCACATGTTCCAAGAAAACAACAAAAAAGGCATCAGGTTGATGAGAACAATTGGACATACAAGAAGGCTAAACTAGCTCGAGAGAGTGGAAAGCAATACCAAGGAAGAAAACGGGATAGTGATGGGAAGGTGAAATTCATGGTACCTAAAAAGAAAAGAGAGATTGGTGCAATTAAATGTAAATGCAAGCCTGCTACTTTTCATTGCTCAACATTGCAAGATGATGATCATAAGGAGATATTCAAGAAATTTTGGAAACTCACATGGGAAGGAAAAAATACCTATCTTAAAGGATTGACAGATATTGGTTTAACAATGCGAGCTAGGGATAGAAAAGAGGAAGGGAAAACAAGACGTGAGTTCAGTTACAAATATTTTTTACAAATAAATCTTCAAAAGCTTCGAGTTTGCAAAGGTACTTTTCTTTCTACACTGGGAATAGGAGAATGTATGGTTTTCAATTGGTTGAAGAATGAGAAATCTATTGAATCTGATGACAGTTCTAAAAGTTCGGACAATGAAGTCTCTGAGCCAGAAAAAACTTGCAGGAAAAACTCTTGTGCAGAAGAATTGAGAGTTAGGCATAGTAGCTTGAAAGAATTTTTTTCTAGTCTGGCTAACGTTGAATCTCATTATTGCAGAGCAACGTCAAAAAAATTGTACCTTGAACCAATTTGGGGGTCTAAGCAGCAGCTTTATGAATTCTATTGTAAGGACTGGTGTATTAAAACGAAATTGAAACCTCTTTCAAGTTGTACTTTTCACAAAGTTTTTGAAGACCTCAATCTAGGCCTCTACAGGCCTAAGAAAGACGAATGTGATGTCTGTAGGGCTTTCAAGTTACACCAATTTGACGAAAAAAGTATCAAGAGCACATTAAGAACAAAGAAGCTGCCAGAGCTGAAAAAGATCAGGATGAAAATAAAGAAGAAAATGTTTTTACAGTTGATCTCCAATCTCTCCTGCTGTGTCCAAAATCGAATGCTTCCTCTCTGTATTATAGGTGTAAATTATCTGTACACAATTTCACCATCTATAATTTGAAAAATAAATCTGGTTACTGCTATATATGGAACGAGTCTGAAGGAAAACTGACAGCTAATGAATTCTCCAGCATTCTAGTCGACTTAATCGAATCAGAAGTAGTGCCACCTCTAGGTGAGAATAAAAAAATCATCCTCCACAGCGATGGATGCAACTACCAGAATCGAAACACTGTCCTGGCAAATACTTTCCTTTATATAAGTGAGAAACACGGCGTATCAATTGAACAAAAATACTTACTAAAGGGTCACACTCAAATGGATTGTGACTCGATGCACGCAACAATCGAACGGAAGCTCAAGAATATTGATATAAATGTTCCAGCTGACTACATTGCTGCCTGTCAGAATGCAAGGAAAAATAAGCCATTCATTGTAAAATACATCAACCATGAGTTTTTCAAGGACTACATCAAATTAGATAAATACAAGTCCATCAGACCAGGAAATATTGCAGGAGATGCCAAAGTGACAGACATCAAGAGTTTGAAGTATTCTGAAGGAGTAAGCTTTCATTTGAAGAAGAATACAGGCCACTTTCTCTACGGAAAACAAAAGTCACAGGACAACATAAGAAATGTATTGAAGAAATTCCTAAGTTGTATAGAACACGATTACCTATAAACCAAATCAAATTCAATCATCTACAAGAGCTGAAATCAACAATAGCCAAGGACTATCATTCTTTCTATGATGCCCTGCCAACAGGCAGATGAAGATGATATGAAATAGTTCATAGTGATTATGAAATACAAGGTGGCGCAGAGAAACGAGAAATTCTAAAATAAGCATAATAAACCAATGAATATTAAAAAAACAAAAACATTTTTAATGCTAGAAATGAGTGATTCAAAAGTGGAATTTTTTCAAGTTACTATTGAAAAATCACATCTGTTGATTGTTGTCCATTGCGCCTAACTTATTTGTTCAATCAATTTTAAAGATTACTAAGCATTATGCGACACAATGTATGTCTGGTAAGATGGGAAAATGACTTCAGCTCGGTCAATATTGTTTAAAAAAGTATAAATTCATTCTCAAATTGTAGAGAACACTTTACTCTACAATTTTATACCAAATTCATGATTTTTTAAACTATATTGACCGAGCTGAATTCATTTTCCCATCTTGCCAGACACACATTGCGTTGCATAATGCTTACTAGTCTCCAAAATCGATTGAACGAATAGAAGTTAGGGGCAATGGACAACAATCAACAGATGACATTTTTTAATTGTGATTTGAGAAAATTCCACTTTTGACTCACACAATTCCAGCATTAAAAATGTTTTTAAAAATATTCATTGGTTTATTATGGTTATTTCAAAATTTCCCGTCTCTCTGTGCCACTCTGTAATAACACAATTTGAGGCTTTGATTATAATACAGACAAGTGTACTTGATAATCCTGATTAGTAAATAACAGAGCATTGAAAAGAGCATTTTAAAAAGTTTTTTTTCTATATAATATAACTTCAGATATTTCAAATGTGACCCTTACCAAACACTAAAACAGTTGAGAGAACAAGCGACTCTATCATGTTTTGTTCATTCAATACACATTTTTAGGTTGTAACATTTTTTATTATACTTTGTATTAAGGCCGGTATCACACAATAATAGTTCTATGATCATATCTGATCATATGGTAAGAGATGAAAATACAAAATCATATTTTCATCTCTTTCCATATAATATTATGCTGTGATAATAGAACTATTATCATGTAATACCGGCCAAATCTATAAGATTTCCAATATTTGAAAAACACTTTTCTTTTTGTGTCATTTGGCTATTTGTACTCTTTCAACTACTCTTTCAATAAAGATAAAAGAAAATAAAAATCCATCAGTTAAGAATGTTATTAAAACTGGAAAGAGAAAATTACATTTAAGAATACAGTATTATTAAAAAAATAATTATTATAATAATAAGAGAAAATTTTCAATTACATTAAGGCAGGTGATTATTTGTTCGAATAATTCTGTACTGTATTATCCATAACCCTTTCAAAATATGGTAAATAGTCTTTCTTTTTTCCTTTTGCTATTTTTGTTCAATAAACATTTTATTTCAATATATTTTTTCATATTTATTTCAATTCCATCGAAACATAATTATCGCTTACTGTTTTTTTTTGTGTTAATATTATTCTGCTGCATTTCAAGTAGCTCCAATTCCTTGATCTGATAACGTAATTTTAAGAGTAAAAACCAATAACTCCAGAAAAACAAACAATGTAACTCCAGAACAATAAAAACATGGGTCTCATAACTCCACTAATTAACGTGTGGCTTTGAAAATACATAATTTTTTTAATGAATTACAACCGAATTGATACCAATTACCAATATATAGAACATTTTGACATTGTAAACTTGAAGGAAGTTAAGGGAAACGTTTTTTGTGTCTCCTGAAAAATTTACTGATGATCACTGATGAAGAGGTACTGGGTTTTACTATTAGGCAATCGATTTGAAACCTTCGAAAAGAAAAATTGTCAGAGACAATTGGTTCATTGAAGAATGGAAATCTCCTACAATTAAAACCACTTTTCATTGGAGGAGTAGAAATAATTTTGTCAAACACTTGCGTATTCGAGTCTTGCTCACTTATTTTACATAGGTTACGTAGATGGCACTGATTTCAGATTCATTATTAAAAACTCCACAGCGCCCTTTTTCATATTTGTGAAAAATATTGTCAAGGAAGGTATCTCAAGAAGCACTCATTGAGAGGAAGAATATTAATGAATATAATATTTGAGTCGACAGCCTTGCCTGAAGGCATCAATAGAGTGTAATGTGAGACAAGTGTGTCTACATCACACTTGTGCCATCTCCTGAAGACACAGCCAACCCTAACTGAGGAGAGCAATTGCACTTCACGTAACTGTGGCGAGCAAAACAGAAGCTTCAACAGACTGCCTCTCTCAGTTAGTCCAGGCGCTGGCTTACATTGAGCATACATGAGAGAGGCAGAGAATTTGACTTCGGATTATTGTTAGGGGGTCTTTAGTGTATATGAAACTCGATGTCGTCACGTCCCAGGGTGGTCGACAGCTTGGGGGGAGGGGGGTAAGTTGTAAAAAACGCGCGTTTATAAAATCGCCTGTCCTGCAGTTACTATTCATAGTACAGCTTTTAATTTTTTCTCAATATTATGTACACATAACTGGCTTTCATTATGGTCCTATACATTTTTGCGATAAACCGCATAGTTTTTCCGTAAAAAAATAAAATATCTCGAAAAATGTATTTTTTTATTATGGACTTTTTGTTATTTCTCGAATATACAAGTAATTAGCCGACTTAGAGGAAAAGGCTCTCAATAAACGTTGTAGGCCGTTTCTTGCTGAATCCAATGATATATATAGTTTGGGGGTTACGATCATAGATGCGGCGGTGGGAGGGGGATAAGTAGCACTGTTACGCTGCGGCGCGGTCCTCCCCCATGATTAATGGGCGTAATGGCCTGTCTATCGCATCGCTCCTACTACTCTATGCATTCAAATTATGTATTTCAGGAACGCTATCTTATGTATTTTCGGTCGCTGAACACGATTTTTCAACTCTCAAGCCTTAATAATTTATAATTCTCATCATAATATACTAATTATGGTCAAAATTACAAACTTCATCTCATTCTGCAAGGAAACTAAGAAATGACTGTTTGAAATAAACAAAACTTGGGTTTCAAGAAATATATTAGGATAGAATGAAGATAATATTTATATATGTTTATGTTCTATTGTTTTTATCTCAAATTAATTTATTGTGATGTGCTGCAGGCTAAATTATATTAATTGCACCCTGGCCACGCTTACTTGATATAGTGGTCAGTTTATTTCCAAGAAATATTTGTGGAATTTCCTAGTTCTTCATGGTGGAAATGGAATTCATCATTCATTCATTATCATAATAATTATGTTTAGTATGAAAATGTTAATCGTTCGTGAATCTTCAGTTTGTCGTGAACTTTTGAGAAATTATATTCAATATAATAATAGATATTTGTCAAATCAAAATGAAATGAAAATGTAAATATTCATTCATATTATTTCTAACAGTATTATTATAATGATATTTCACTAACTTTTGATTGATTCATCCATTATGGTATTCCCGTTCAGACTGTTTTGAAATGGTAACAAGTTATTCAGTATCGAAATTTGGGATTCGAATAGTTTTGGGCCATGCCTGTTATTCTTTCCCAAACATATTTATATGATTTGTAATTTTATCCACAAATGAATGAATGAATGTATGTATTCCTGCACGTAGCTAACGTATGGATTATTCCTTTATAGATTCTTGCATGTCATGCATCAGTTTCATGCCTTAATATGAATAGATCATGGATGTAAATCATTTCATGTGATTGAAACGTAGTTACCTCAGCCAATGCTTCAGCACCTTTTTTTTAGTATGGTACCCACAAAATGTCCCAGTAATGTTATGATTAAAGAGTAGTTTCCACCGGGGACAGGAGGATATACAAATCTCCAGTAATATCTGGGAACATGGATATATCCCCCCCAATATATTTTTTTGTACTTGAGTAAAAATCATGAAAATCATAGGTTTGAAGGCTATAACTTTGAAACTATTTTTTGAAACAATTGAATGACTAATAAAATTATATTTCCATTCTATTTGTTATATGAACTGAAATATCATAGGCCTATGATATATTATTTTCTATGAAAAATTAAATAATGATTTATTTAATAAAGAAACTTCATTATTAGGATGTAGTTTTACAAGTAGAAATTGCTTGAAAGCACACCAAATTGAGGGTATTTTTCTAAAATTTTCCGGGGGAGGCCACCCAGACCCCCTTCTCGTGATAGGTATAGAATTTTCTTGTTGTTTGAAGGTGTTTTCATTTTCACTTTCTTACGTTTTAATATTTTAAACATCAGTGGAAAAACATTTTAAATATGACTTTGTGGGTAATGAAATTGTTCAGAATTCAAAGACGAACCCCAATTTGACACTGGTTTCTAATGAAAGGGTATTCCCCAGCACTATGTTATGATTAGGAATCCTGTGTTATGCCGGGATTCAGAATAGCATAATCGCTACGCAGTGTATGGTAAGAGTCCATAATTGTGTCTTTTTTTTCTTTCCTGTAGCCTATTTTTCTTGGCCCTTAATCTTTTCAAATTTCGATTCTTTCCTGTCTTTGTGTAATGTTCAGTAAATTTCTTCTATTATGCATATCTTAACCAATCTTGTCCATAGTCATTTGAATTTGTAAATTTGAATTTGTATTCTTCTGAAATAATATTAGAAGTTAAAATAGTAGCTTATTTTCCTAATCTTTAAATTGTTGATAAAACTTAACTTTTCTAAAATCTATCCATTGTAGTGTAAATAATTGTTTGCTTGCGGAATATTTTTTCATCATGTATTACATATTTTAATTATGTCTATTTTTTTTGTCAAGTATCATATTAGGTAATTAGGTTTTTCAGAGCAAATTATGTCTCATTTTCTCATTTTCAGTATATTTTTATTAAATATACTTCCTTATGAAAGTTTAGAACTGACATGTAGGATAGGCTATAATTAATCTTTCTCTTCCTTGTATTATTTAGGAAATTTATTTACCCAATTTTCTTTTTCTCTTGTTTGTATTTTTTAGGGAACTTATTTACCCATTATCCATCTTGATCATCTTTGTATTGTAATCTTGAAATGTTTGTACTTATTATACAGTTTTCAAATTCTGGAATTATTTAAAAAATAAATGGTTCAATTTAGAACATGCTGAAATTTAATCTTATGTATAAATTCTTTTGTTATAATAATAAAACTTCAAAATTTTAAAGTATTAATGAATTGTGTAGCCATATATATATGAGATGTATTAATGAAAGTTAACTTGAATAATAATGTTTCCATTAAATAAAAACGTCTTGTCATATTATTAATTGAAATGAGTTGAAGGTTAAAATTTCACTAAAGTTTTTGTAATTGATGTCTTTTTCTAAATTTTAAAAATTGTTTGTTCTATAAATTTTGATATGATTGATTATCATTTGAAATGGATGCTGGAGTGTATGTAGAATTTTTAGTGGGGTTTGTTGATTAGAACTTTGCTGGTATGTGATTGTTTTTTGAGATGGAAACCCATTATTGCCTAAAGAAGGAATAACAGAGGTTATGACTTAGAGAGGCAGTAATGAGATAATATTTTTTTGTGTTGATTACTTATGTTGATTGCCATAGATGCAAAATAATGATTAATAATGTTGATTGCCATAGATGCAGATGATTACTTATGAATATTGATTGCCTTTGAAGCAAAATATTATTGATGTTTTGAATGATTTCTTGTTTAATGATTGATAGTAAAGTTTTGTCATGAAATGTAGCTTGTGTTTAGAACATTGAAAAGTCGAAATAAACTATAGTATCCAACAAACGATGATTAATAATATTGAATAATTTGTTTTCAAAAAATATTTGAACAATGAATAAATGGAAATGAAATTATTTTTTTTATTAAAATTTTGTAATTGATGTCTCCAAATTTCACAATATATGTATTGCTGACTGTATAATAAGATGTTAACAAATTTCATTTTTATATTGATTATATACTTAGAAATAATTTTCATGTGTATTAGATTGTATTGATAGCCTAATCAAAATTTTCTTTTTAGTTTATAAGCATTTTAAGATAACAGGTGCAGCATGGACATTAACATCAAAATAATTAGCACGTGAATTTCGAAATCGGCAACAAGTGAACACCATGAAGAGTGTTAAGAACATTTGGGTGATTTTCGAACTAGTGTGACTCATCAATTGAATGTCTACGCCAATATCTACGCTGATGCCTATGCCAATATCAACGCCAATATCTGCTCTGATGTCAATGTCAACGCCAATATCTACACCAATATCTACACCAATAACTACACCGATGTCTACGCCAATGCCTGCGCCGATGCCTGTGCTGATGCCAATGCCAATATCTATGCCGATGCCTGCGCCGATGCCAATGCCTGCGCCAATGTTGAGGCCAATGCCTACGACAATGCCAACGCCAACACCAAAGCATACGCCAATGACAATGCCAACGCTTATTGCTGACCATGTAAATCAAACTTCAACACTACCACATTACCTGGAGGTAATTGCCATCCATGTTCACGTTCGCAACTTTGAATTCAGAATAACAGTCACAGTATCATGAAAGAATTGATTCAAAAAATCCTCTCCTAAATTATTCCTGTATGCAGAACTCTAAACCTTGAAAGCTGAAAATATCAAAAAACCAAACCTTACCTAAATTAATCCTCACCTAAGTTAATCCTGTATGCAGCGTCTATCTCTTTTCCAAAAAACGAATTACATTGTCATTTCAAGCCTGAAATGTACATTGTATAATTACAAATATGATACAAAATTTACGTGACTCTGTATCGAGTTTGGTATGCAGCCGTCTACTACAAACATGAGGCAATGCTAACTGAGATGTCACCTGTATCGAGTTTGATATGCATCAGTCGACTACAAGTATCAGCCCAACACTACGTGCATCCAGATCAGCCCAACACTACGAGTATTCGGATCAGCCCAACACTAACGTCATCTCACTGGAGTCACACTTGACTGAAAATCATACTGAGTGCCTTAACGGACTGTTTTCCAAAATTTGCATCGATAAAATCAACCGCGTCAATAGTGAAAAAAAAAGAAATGAACATTTTTTGATTTATTGAAATTTTATGTGAAAATTGAATGTAACAATTCATCAATTCATTTAAAAAAAAAATAATAATAAATTTTTTTATTCAACATACTAAATTTTTTTTTATGCAATAAAAATTGAATTTTTCTATCTATTAAATTTATGTGCAATTTCAAAAAACTATTCTTTATATATTAAACTTTCTGTTGAGATATTTTCCTTTAAATTATAAAGCTAAATCAAAAGTAATTTTGATATTCTATACTTTGAAATATTGTTTGGAAACATATAACAAATGCTATTGATGAATTTTTATAATAATTTTCAATATTATAGGATGACATGTAATGTTTTTCTAGAAAAAATTGTTACTGTTCTCGAATTTAAATTTCAACAATTTCCATTTGTGTCAATGTAATTTTTTCTTTTAATTTTCAAACAGTAAAATTTTTTATGTCAAGAGGGGGGTATTTGTAATATTACATTTTTTCTCGATTGGAATCGAATCTTCAATTCGAGATCTATAAAACTTTATAGTAAATATCAGAGTAATCGATATACGGACAACTTTTTGACTGAGAATTTATCATATATAATTGTGTTGCTTGTTCCATGGTATCACCGAAAAAACAAACTCTGTAAACAGAGTTAACAGAATTAACAGATCATATAGATGATATATAAATTTAAAATAACAATTTCGAAATAAAGTTTTATTGAGAACAAATGTAAAATGTGAATTCTAAACTTGTAATTTATAATTTTTTGGTGACGTGTCCGTGAAATCGTCACTGGTTTGAGGGTGTCTTTGCTCTTTACTGGGAGGCTTCCTTCTTCTCTAAAAAAAAATGGTGGCTGGCTATTGAAGGTGTTTTGTGCTCTCTGAATATTTTTCTATTTAATTGAAATTTTAATGTTTTAAATTGAGTTTTGAACAGTTTATAGTGTTCTAATTTTTGTCTATAATTATTTCTTGTGTTTACAAGCCTATAGCCATTGTTTTTTCAACTACATAAGTGGATAAGTATTTAGCTCGTAATGATTTTAGATGCTTAAGTGTGTAAGGTATTGTTCTTTGTGGATTTGTGTTATATATTGCCAAAATTCTTCTGAAGATTATAAGTTGGTTTGCTCTGAAAACTGGATTTCTCATTCATAGGCAATAGATCCATTCATAGTTTATCAAGAATCTATTACGTTGGAGGCGATAACTTTCCTTAGGTTAATAGGTGAAAAATGCTATCCAACCGATTTAGGAGAAATTGGTAGCACAGCAACTTAAACTATTTAATCAACTTTTTACTTACTTTCCATGTTTTGATCTGCATTTAAGGTTGAGGTATAATTTCAGAGTTTTGAAATTTCATATTTTTTATCCCATTTATTCACATTTTTGGGGTAGCTATATTAAAACACTCTAACCACCATGTGTACCACCATGGTACACAGTGAGGTTTTCCCACAGCCCATGTGTACCATAGTGGTACACATGCAATAGTCACGTTCCAAGCATTGTGGTTGTTTCTGGAGCACAGATATAGTGCATTTCAATGGCTGTACTGATAGAGCTGGTACCAGGGTAAAGTATTATGACTCTGGGTCGCGATTTTTTATTTTATTGTTTTCTCTATTGTAAAAAGAAAAAGTGGTAAATTTTCCATTGAAAAATATTATTTTGCTAAATAAAATAGAATATTCATGCTTGAATAGATCATCTCCATACTTTAATCAGCTGCTCAAGCAGTTACCATGATTTAGAAGGCACAGAGCCAGTTTTATAGGTTATGTAAGTTATGTTCACAAGTTTTCATAATATTGTGACTTCTTTGTCAAAGTGTATGTGTGGTAACAAAAGGTCCATGCTAATGTTTGTTCAAGTTTCTTTTTTATTCAAGTTATTTTTATAAACAATGAGTGATAATGATAATGAAGGACTTTCTGATGAACAACTCAAAAGAATTTTGGAAGACAGTGATTTTGAGCTCAGTGAACTTAGTGATTTTGATAACTCTGATGTGGATCCTATTTATGAACCTGATGATAATGCTAGTGAAAGTGATATAAGTGATAATGAAACAATTATTCCTTCTAAATTACGAAGAGTAGAGCCTATTCCTGGACCTTCTAGTAGGCCTGATCCTTCTCCTGGATCTGCACAAGATTCAGATTCATCCCATGGAAATGAAGGACATAATCTACCAATTTTTCACAACCAACTGTTCCACAGAATACCGGTAATGTAGTGTGGCGTGATGTTTCTCCAGCTGATAGACTGCATGAATTTCAATTTGAAGAGAGACCAGGATTTTGTGAACAACAACTCAATCAACTCACAGATCATAAACCAATTGATTTTTTCCTTTTATTTTTTGACAATGAAATTCAAAATATGCTGGTAGCAGAAACAAATCGGTATGCTGAACAACAGATTATAAAAGGTATATGTGAAGAGACAATAAGTGAACATTCATTTGTGGCTAAATGGAGTGATACAAATCCAAATGAACTAATGAAGTTTTTTGGCCTCATTATTTGGATGGGACTTGACCAAAAACCCACACTCAAGGATTACTATAGTAATAAGATTCTATATAAAAGTGAAATTCCAAAAGTATGTGGTATCAGTAGAAATCGGTTTGAAGCATTGCTTCATTTTTTTCACATTTCAGACAATGAACATTGCCCAATTGGAGACCGCTTATACAAAATATCTCCACTTGTTCAAATCCTCAATAGAAAGTTTCAAGACATTTGTACTCCAAGCAAAAGAGTGTGCATCGATGAGACAATGGTTCCTTTTCGTGGTAAGTTGAGCTTCCGCCAATACATACCTGGCAAGAGACACAAATACGGTGTGAAGCTATTCAAACTTTGTGTTGAGAATGGATTTACATATAAATAAAAGTATATGGTGGTCGTAGTGAACGCGATCCTGACAAACCTCTAGCCACATCTGTGGTAATGGATCTAATGGAACCACTTCTAGATTCAGGTCGAACGGTTTATACAGACAATTTTTATACAAGTGTGGGGCTGGCGCATGAACTGAATGGGCGGCAGACCCATTTAGTTGGAACACTCAGGCAGAATAGAAAACTCAATCCAAAGTCGATAATTATTCACAAATTGAAGCGTGGTGAGATGAAAATACAAAGAAGTAGCACTAATGTTGTCATTGGAAAGTGGAAGGACAAGCGAGATGTCTTATTTCTCACCACTACAGAGATCCCAAGAATGACTGAAGTACAAACAAAAAGAGGAATTATTTATAAACCTACTACAATCGTTGATTACAACAAAGCTAAGGGGTTTATAGATATTTCCGATCAGAAGGCATCATATAGTTCTCCAGTACGCCGTTCCATAAAATGGTACCGGAAAATTGCCATGGAACTATTGACAAGCACAACTATGTTAACGCCTTGGTTGTGTTCCAATCTGTAACCGGGAAAAATATGAGCATAACTGAATTTCGCGAAAGTGTGGTGTGTGCTTTACTAAATACTGATGCTCGACAAGCACAAAATCCTAACAATGAACATTTTTTGGAAGAGAAGGAGAACGAGGAAGATGTTCAACTTGTTATAAGAAATACAAAGAAGAGGAAGGACGTGCCGCAGCCATGAAAAAAGCATTGAGGGTTCACACATTTTGTCCAAATTGCCCAGATGATTTATTATTCATGTGTACAAAATGTTTTTTTCAACTGCACTCATGCAAAGTGAAGTAAAATAAATAATGTGTTGTTCTCTTCCAACACCACTTGTGTAATGTAAAGTTGTAAATAAATATGTTGTTCTATAATGTGAACAAAATATTTTTTTTTCTAATCCATTCTTGAAAAATAAGGGTTTGAAAAGTTATTTCAAATTTTTTGACAGTATTTGTAGTAATTTTCAATATTATAGGATGACATGTAATGTTTTTCTAGAAAAAATTGTTACTGTTCTCGAATTTAAATTTCAACAATTTCCATTTGTGTCAATGTAATTTTTTCTTTTAATTTTCAAACAGTAAAATTTTTTATGTCAAGAGGGGGGTATTTGTAATATTACATTTTTTCTCGATTGGAATCGAATCTTCAATTCGAGATCTATAAAACTTTATAGTAAATATCAGAGTAATCGATATACGGACAACTTTTTGACTGAGAATTTATCATATATAATTGTGTTGCTTGTTCCATGGTATCACCGAAAAAACAAACTCTGTAAACAGAGTTAACAGAATTAACAGATCATATAGATGATATATAAATTTAAAATAACAATTTCGAAATAAAGTTTTATTGAGAACAAATGTAAAATGTGAATTCTAAACTTGTAATTTATAATTTTTTGGTGACGTGTCCGTGAAGTCGTCACTGGTTTGAGGTGTCTTTGCTCTTTACTGGGAGGCTTCCTTCTTCTCTAAAAAAAATGGTGGCTGGCTATTGAAGGTGTTTTGTGCTCTCTGAATATTTTTCTATTTAATTGAAATTTTAATGTTTTAAATTGAGTTTTGAACAGTTTATAGTGTTCTAATTTTTGTCTATAATTATTTCTTGTGTTTACAAGCCTATAGCCATTGTTTTTTCAACTACATAAGTGGATAAGTATTTAGCTCGTAATGATTTTAGATGCTTAAGTGTGTAAGGTATTGTTCTTTGTGGATTTGTGTTATATATTGCCAAAATTCTTCTGAAGATTATAAGTTGGTTTGCTCTGAAAACTGGATTTCTCATTCATAGGCAATAGATCCATTCATAGTTTATCAAGAATCTATTACGTTGGAGGCAATAACTTTCCTTAGGTTAATAGGTGAAAAATGCTATCCAACCGATTTAGGAGAAATTGGTAGCACAGCAACTTAAACTATTTAATCAACTTTTTACTTACTTTCCATGTTTTGATCTGCATTTAAGGTTGAGGTATAATTTCAGAGTTTTGAAATTTCATATTTTTTATCCCATTTATTCACATTTTTGGGGTAGCTATATTAACCTAGTTTTTTTATTATTATTTTCAATTCAAAAATCCATTTCTTTGGATTTTCATTTGAAATATCTGTGTTTTGATTGTAAACTTTTCAAACTTGTATTTTTGTAAATGATTATTAATACACTGTCCTCATATGGTGTAAGGAAGGGTCCTTCTGCTATTGAATTTTTGCAATACACTTGCCCTTATTATGTTTTGAGGTTATTTTGTCGTCTGCTTGTTCATGTCGATCCATCTGATTATTGACTGACAAGTATCGATTCTTACTCGACTAGTTCAGTGCCTCTTTAATCATTTACCAACTTTGTAATTGACTTATGTAGATTAATTTTACATTTAATTATTTGTTCATATTTTATATTTGTGGTAGCTCATTATTTGCATTTATTGCATATTCATGTTAGGTGCATTTATTTTCTTACTCTTACCTTTCACCATATGTTCAGTTTTTAATCCATTTCCTAACCTGATGAATCCGGTTTTTGTCTATGAAGGACCCTTTTTTATGGCCCTTGTGCCTATAAATATTCGAGCATTTCATTGCCACCCTGCTGGCCATTCAAACTTAATCTT
Source organism: Nilaparvata lugens (assembly GCF_014356525.2). Taxonomy (NCBI): domain Eukaryota; kingdom Metazoa; phylum Arthropoda; class Insecta; order Hemiptera; family Delphacidae; genus Nilaparvata; species Nilaparvata lugens. The sequence continues at coordinate 26,315,261 of NC_052505.1, forward strand.
AAATACATTTTATTATGCCAACCAACAGTGTATATGATGTTGATGATTTTCAATTATATATGTTTGTATTCATTTTACCTGTATTTGTTTGTGGCCTATTCAATTACCAACAGAATTATTTAAGATTTGTTGCACCCAGTTCAGTTGATTTTGGCATTATTGTAATATTACCTATCATTTTTAAATATTACATACATTAAGCTCATATACAAAATTAGCATTAGCCTATCAGTATTGCTCAACGTTTTTTTAGCAAATTAAATTTATTTTGTCTACTTTGCTCATTCACTAAACAACATTTCTAATAAGCTATTATTATTTTTGGACGTACCTCTGTGTCATAATTATACCTTTCAATTGATTTCTTCAATTACATATTTAGTAAAATATCAAATGCCTTTTATTGTGCTCTTACCTCTAATCTATTGATTATTTATTTTGTTCTTAGTTTTTTCACTATCCCCAATCTTGAATTTGTTGGCCAATTTCAAGATTATTGTATTGATCTTGCATTTCTAGCATTATTGCTAAATGCACGGACTGGTCCTCTTCATTTATTCTGAACTATCATTGGACTTTAATGTTTATACTGGCATTGCCAACTGTTACATTTACAGTGGCTTCATTCAAACAATTTATGCGACTACGATTCACACAGTTCACTGCTCTTCATTAAGACAGTATGATCATCTACTTTGAAATCGCTGTCATATGTTTTTGAAAAGAAATTTTGAAATAAAAATTTTGTAAAGACAACGATTTTCTAAAAATATTGAATTAATTTACCAGAAAAAAAAATATTCCAGAAATAATTTACTAATCAGTAATAGTTGATAATCAGTAATAAGGAAACCCAACCATAGTTGGTTTGTTGTGCAGACTTACTCTGACCATATATTACACATGATTTAACTAAATATCATAATATCTTTTCTCATATCTGGCCAATGAAAATGTTCAAAGATTCTGTTGATAGTTTTTGAAATTACAAGATGTGCACCTAGAATGATAGTGCACCATGATAGCATCGAAATATCAGTGGCACTGGAGTTTGGGTACTAAGTTACAATAAATTCTGAGCTTTTCTTGGGTTTGAATCTTTATTACTAATACTCCGTTGGAAATACTGTAAGGAATTTCATTATGTCAGAAATGAAAGGATCATTTTGATCTTGATGTGTTCTGATGTCGGTAAACACTAGTGGCAAATCTGTTATTTTCAAAGTATTCACGAGATTCAATATATTTTCACTTTCAGTTTCCTTATGTTTATTCTCTTCTTCTTTGATATCGCTCTCATCTTGATACATCCTGAATAAGCAATCCGCGGTCACATTCAAACGACTAGGAATATGTTTCACTTGAAATTGGAATTCCTAAACTACCAATTTCTTTGTCCTGTCGTACAATCCATGATAGTGCACTGTGACAGAAAAATAACATCTTAATCACATCATCATCACCTAGGCTTAAAATATACTTCTAAAAAGTCACCTTTGTGAAAAAATAACAATAATAATGTCTTTTAGAGGTCGAAGAGGATTTCCCCGCCCACCCAAGAGCGGCAACCAGCGCCCATACGATCCGTATGGAGATGGAGAGGCTTTTTATAATCAAATGAGTAACTATGAGCAGAACCCCACTTTCAGACCAATGTGAATTATTTCCAGTCGTGTCCAAATCGAGCGGCCCAGCGTTGTGACAAAATTTATTTATTTTTTTCAAAATTATAACTTCTCCAAGATAATTTTCATTAGAGTGCTGGATTAACATTGTGATTTTCACGGTATCGGAGGAGTTTCATGATGTGATTCAGCACATTATGTAATTAAATTCTAATATTTCCTCTATTCTCTTCCAACGTTTTCCTTGAGTACTTAGAATTGTTGTAGATGCAAAATCATCATAAAAAATCAGTTGAACATCCATTCTATTGCTGAGTCTTCTACTTCCATTGAGGGAATTTTGCTGTATTCTGTCCTTGTTAGTTGTATTCCTTTCTCATTCTATTGAGGGGAATTATTGTTGTCCCCATCACGTCCTTTGTAATTTGGTATCATTGCTCAGCCTGTTACATTGTAATGTATACATTGTAATTAATATACATTGTAATGTATACATACATTGTAATGTATCATTGCTCAGCCTGATACCTATTTTTTGAGCCTGATTCAGTCGACTTGGAGACCTGAACGAGAGACCGCTTTTAGATTCTGTAGTTATTAGTTTGCTTTAGTTTTTCGTTCTCTCCTGGAGACTAAAGTTATTTATTATTATTGGGAATCATGTATTCCATCAGTTTTGTAATCACTTATTAATGACATACTTTACTTAACTTTATTCAGAGCGGTTGACTGCTGCAGTTTATTAATCTTAGGCTATATGAATTAGTAACAGTCGAAAACCCATTCAAGGTTTTTGTGTGTGTGTGTGTGTGTGTGTATTCTTGAATACTCATTCGAGGATCGAGCTGTAAATATGCCTTGCTGTCGAACGAGGACTGACGAGTTTGCCGACCGGGATGGCTGGTGATATCGGACATCTGACCTTGCCGTGTGGGGCTGAAAGACGATCTTCGATCTGACGCCACTAGCCCGATGCCTGGAGGCCATCCTCATCCATCACCCTTTGGACACCGGACTCGAGGATGACAGATCTTAGATAAGTACTTGATACCCCTCACTACAATATCAGATGTGCCCCCGTAGATTTGGTCTCTCAAAGACATGTTGTGTTGGTCTCTTGAAGACAGATTGATTATTGATTATTCATGTAAAGATGTATTTTGTAATATTTTCTATATTATTTTCATTATTATAAGAGCAGTCATTCAAACACATATCGATGTTCTTATTTCCAAGACCCTCAAACCACTAGAATTGAGATCGCATTATTGACCAGATTCAAATCGGCGGACCTAAGGGCCTAGCACAATATTTCAACAACTAAGCCTTCTCCAACAAAATCATTTGTTACCAGGAGAGCGGTTTCAGCGTCATCAGCATCAATGCCAAAATCAAATGGCTACCGCGAAGAACAAAGAAATAATCGAAAAGGTTGTTACATCTAACACTGAGAGATTTCAGGGCCACTTTGATGATTTAACTACTAGCTTATCAACAATCGGCGTTACCCTTATGCCTAATGATGTTCCAGTGCCATTGGATCACAGGCTGATCCATCTCAAAACTTTCGGGCTGGACCTTCTCGGAATCCCTAGGCTAGACCTTCTGTAGCTAGCAAGGATTCATCACAGTCAACAGGTAAAACAACTAGTACTTCACAGAAGACGAAGAAGATCTATCATTGGGTCGAGAATGATATCAAAGCTATTCAAGAGAAAGAGTTTGAATTGCCAAGGTGGTTACAAGAGTCAGATGGTGAACCAGTTGATTTGTTTGAACTCTTTCATGATGATGAAGTTGTACATCATATTTGTGACTTCACTAATCTTTATGCTCTACAGAATTAGGTAAATTTGAATTTTGGTCCTGAAGAGTGTAGAGTTTATCTTGCAATTTTATTAGTAAGTGGTTATTGTCAGGTATCAAGGAGGCGTATGTATTGGGAGCAAAGTCCTGATGCCCATAACAGTGCCATTAGTGAGGCCATGTCAAGGAATAGATTTTCACAAATAACACGTTATCTCCATGTATGTGATAATAATAACTTGGATAAGAATGATCGTTTTTCCAAAAATTCTCCGTTGTGGAAAATGTTGAATGAGAGGTGGCTCAAATATCTCATTGGTGAAACAAATTTATGTGTCGATGAATCAATGATTCCTTATTTTGGGAGACATGGGGCTAAACAGCACAAATAATCCTATTAAATCAACACTAGAGGCTCTTAGAATAGGCTGATGTAAAACTTGGTATCTATAGTAGTTATCATCCTTTACATCAAAATAGGTTCAAGCCCTAGTGAAAAGAGGTCACTTTCTGAAATGACCCATGTCTCATCAATAAAATGATATAAAATCTAATATTATGTTATATAAAATAATATTTATGTTTTACTTTAATAATGATGAGTTGATTGAACTATTTTATCTGAGCAATGAAAACTTTTGTTTGATATTTTTAAACCCAAGGAACATTCAAAATACCCTATCATTAAGCTTACAAAGAAAGTTGCTACACTAGGCTACATTAATCATAATTATATCAACAATAGTTCCATTGAAATTATATAAATTCCATTGAAATTTCAATAACAGTATACAGAGTATACAGATGTACATTTCAAAGTATGGTATCTATCTTATGTCAAAATAAAATTTGTCTGATTAAACTTACTATGAATCTAAGAAAACTGTTATTTTTCATGTGTTTCAGGCTGGTGATTCTTCTGATGATTCTACAGCAGAGACTGGAGACACTATAGAGATTGAAGGCTTGTCCAAAAAGAGGCGTGTTGTGAACAAGGCCTCTCCAAAGAAGTAGACGACGACAGAAGGGACTTAGTAGGCAAGAAAAAAGTAAAGCAGCCAAAAATCAAGGTAAAAGTTATCGAACTTATTTATAGGGGACAGGACCTCCAAAATCACCAAGAAAACCCGGACCGAACTGCAACTGTAAACTGAAATGTTTCACAAAAATTATGTGAGACAATCAGGGCCAATATATTTGAAGAATTCAATGCTATGGGAGACTACAACACTCAAAATGCTTACTTGTTTGGACTTATTGACATTCACAACACTGCTCGGAAAACTAAAAAAACTGACAGCCCTTCCCGTAGGTCATTTAGTGTATCATACAATGTTTTGAGTGATGGCATTAAAGTAGCAGTCTGTAAAATAGCTTTTCTCAGTATACATGGATTACAGAAAAATATAGGGAGATTGGAGGTATTAGTATCAAAAAAGGCAGGAGGAATTTCAACTCCACCATTAGACAGGAGAGGAAAGCATGGCAAGCATCTGAAGAAGTATACTGAAGATGACATAAACACAGTTAATTTATTCATTGATGAGCTACCAAAATATGAAAGTCATTATAGTCGTCATAAGAATCCTTACAAATGTCAATGGAATACACGGTTGTAAAATGTTTTGAACAATACAAAGAGTTCTGCTCTGAAAAATGCAAGAATCCAGTATCATCAGACAAGTTCCGGAGAATTTTCACTCAACAACATAATATTGGTTTTAAACAGCCAAAAAGTGACACTTGCAAAGATTGTGATTGTATGCGCATTGAATTAGAACAAGCAAAACTTGAAAAAGATGATGAGAAAATTAAAAATCTAAGCATTCAACTCGATAGGCATCATGTGAAGGCTGCAGCAGGGCAGCAATTTATTACAAATGCTCCTAAGGATGGAGAAGCCTTGGTTTTAACTTTTGATCTACAACAGGCACTACCAACACCAAAACTGTCAACCAATCCTGCATTTTATAAGAGGAAACTTTTCTGTTACAATTTAGGAATCCATGATTGCTCAGCAGACAAGGGTTATTTTAATTACTGGGATGAAACCACAGCAAAGCGTGGAAGTGATGAAATAGCAAGTTGTATCTTAAAACACTTCACCGAGCACAATATCAAGTGCAAAAAACTTATTGTTATCTCAGACAACTGTGCGGGACAAAATAAGAATTGGGTACTAGTTTCATTGTGGTTGAGTTTTTTGGAGGAGACATCCATCCTGATACAATTCAAGATGATGAAGAACATTTGGAGTAGGGAGATTCAGACAAGTATGAATTTAGTTTTTTTTAGTTTAGAAATGTACATGATGATTTTATTTTTAAGACTAAACTTGAGATGGACTAATAATGAATGATAGGTCAGTTTGTGAGTTGATACTTTAGTGGTACATGAAAAAATTATGTAAAAGATTTTGATACTGTAACGGGTGATCAGATTAATAATATTCAACAATCAAACCAAACATTTTCCATTTAGAATAACAAACCCTATCACATTGCTTACTGTTTAATGTGCTGTAAAGCATCACATGTTTGATATTATAATTTATGTTAATCTACAGATTCTGATAATAAAGTTTTTAATATTTCACAGAAAGTTGTTACTTTTCTTCGAGGATTCATTTAATCTTAGGTGAAAATCACCCAATTAATTTTTAAATGAAGGTAATTAACTTATTAACTTAGTTTTGTTTATCATTGTTCTTATAATTTGGAAATGTGTGAAAAGGGTTATATGTCAAATGAGGAATGTGCAAAAGGATATAAATTGTACAGAATTATAATTCTGAAACATATGAGCAGCTATTGTAAATAACGGGTCAAGCGGCAATTTTTGTTTTTTTTTTCGTGAATAATATAATTATTATTATTAAGAAGAAGACGGTGCAAATTGGAGAAAGCCATCAATGAAGACAACGAAGAACAAAACTTTCAAAGGAGCATCACCATCAAATATACGTTGCCTGATGGCGAGGGAGATGTTTTAGAAGTATGCAAGAAAACTTTCTGCGATGTTTAACAAGAAGAAGAGTTGCTACTTTAATAGAGTTGAAAAAAGTGGTAGCATTGAATATGTTCTAGGGGAAATAAGAAAACAAACAGAAAATTCACTTTGGATGATGAAAAACAAGTAATTGAACATATTAATAGTTTCCCTAGGGAAGAGAGCCATTACTGTAGAGCTTAAACAAATCTTCAGTGTTTTTAAGCCAAGATTTAAACATTCGCCGAATGTTTATTGCCTTTCAAAGTTCTTTTCCAGATACCCACATTACTGAAAGGTACTACAGGGATATATTTAATAAGAAATTCAAAAGCTTAAGATTCAAACAGCCCAGAACGGATACTTGTGCAACGTGTGACTTACTAAGTGCTGAATGTAGGAGCTCCACAGGAAGATCACAGGCAAAACAGAAGTTAGAGCTTCATCAACAATGCAATCTTCAGCAACAATGGATTTACAAAAAGTCTTGTCACTTCCCACTCTCACCCACAGTGATATGTACTAGGCTACATGAGACAGTTGTTATCCAATTATAACTTATGTCTTCATTTTGCTGACAACAGAACTGGATACATGTTTTTGTGGCATGAAGGGCAGGCTGGCCGCGGAGGGAGTGAAATAGCATCCTGTGTTTTGAAAGGACTGACTAGTGGGATAACAAAAAAAAGTCCTCACTATATGGAGTGATAACTGTGTAGGGCAAAACAAAAACAGAATGTTCATCTTTCTCTGGCATTATCTGATAGTCAAAGGCTATTTTAAAGAAATCAACCAGAAGTTTTTGGTAAAAGGGCATACATTCATGCAGTGTGATAGAGATTTTGCATTGATTGAAAAGAGAAAGAGGGTTGAGAAATGTGAAGTTCCCATGGATTTGGTGAGAATGATTGTTCATGCAAACCATAAACATCCATTTCTGGTTACTGTTATGGAGAAAGAGGATTTTTTCGACTTTGAAAAAGCTGCTACATTGATGATTGATACAAAAAAAAATTCTAAAGCATAGTGGATCCGTGTGAGTAGTGCCAACCCTGGCACAGTACATATTAAAGAATCCTTCAACGAAATAGAAGAATGGAAAAGTTTTAATGTTTACAAAAAAGGAGTCAAGTCAGAAGACATAGCAAACTTTCAGTTTCCACTGCTGGATTGTACTGGAACAAACAAACTTTCAGAAGCTAAGAAGAAAGACCTGAAAGCAATGATACCATTTTTGAAAAATGAAAATAAACCTTTTTTTCAGGAGTTGGTCAACTGAGTTCGTAACCTCTTTGAAAAATGAAAAAGAAGAAAAGCCTTTTCAATAGGAAAAGTTAACTGAATTTAGTACCTTTATTAGAGACTTTTAGCATGTTTTGATTCCCATTGATTATATTATTATTATGTTTTGATTATATTATATTCTGGTCACAACTGACCTGAAAGGGGTATAAATGTATTAGGGGAATAAAAAAACGGTTAAGACTATTGTGTAATGTGTTTTGCAATATGTATTGGTGATTGCACATAGCCCGTTATTTACAGAACAATGAAGGGACAAGGACCGTTTTAAATTTTTGACTTCAATTATATTTTTATCTTTTTTCTCACTATTTGTATTCCAATGAAAATTTATGTATCAATAAAGACAATCATGATAAATACTGTCTAATTTTTTCAATTGAAAATATCCAGTATTATTCTAGTTATGTTTTTTCAATTATATCAAAAACTAAATTTGGCGCTTGACTCGTTATTTACAATAGCTGCTCATTATGTTAATTCCACGAAAACTATAAACTGTGAGCATCAACTAGGTGAAAAAAGAACATTTCAATGAATAATTTATATGGTTTTTATTTAAGTAGATTAAAAACCCGATTTGTGGGGACATTTCAAACTTTCTTTTTTGTCTCCTGAAAAACAAGGTATATTGACATTTACCCCTCTACCCTGGCACCACAGATATTATTGTTGATGATATTATTATTATTCCTAGAAGATTTGATATTGCCGTTTAAAAGTAATGGATGTCAGCCCACCCCATTACAATTTTATGTTATTTCTTTACCATAAACTTTATCATTCTTGATGTTATTGAAATTAAGTCTCATGTTTTTTTTAACTCATCAGTTATACTAGTCAAAGTAATGACCAGCATAACTGTTGAGTTTATCCTGTGTAGAGATCTATTTTCTAGTAACATGAGTTTATTCTGTATAGAGATCTATGTTATAGTACGTAACGCTTGTAATTTCAATAGTTTTGGAATTTATTGGTTTATTCATGTATCATAAACTTAATAAAGTTGGTTCTATCTGAAAAAGTATGCTGACACACATCCGAGCTACTCTATGGTGGCATTCACCTTAAACTGTCAGCAGCAATTGAACAGGAACAACATTGATACTATTCATGAGGTATGCTGACACTCAACCAATCTGCTCTATAGTGAGATTCACTTCAAAATGTCAGCAAATGTCACAACCAAGCAGCTTTACAGTGAGACACTGTCAGCATTGGTTGAAGGTGATACATTGATGCTATACGCAAGTAATGCTGACTGTTGAAAGTGAACTACCTAATAAATAGTATCTGACTCGGTCAGCATTGACTGAATGGGAAGCATTGATGTTATTCATAAGGAATGCTGACAGTTGAAAGTAAATCTTCTCACAGTAAGTGGCTAGCCTCTTCAAGACATTTCAGCAGGGCTACCAACATTTTCAGGCCAGTCTACAACAACCTACAACAATCAATTAGTTATGGGATCCTACAACACTGTGAATAGATTTTTCATTGGGGATGAGTTCTTTTATGAAAGACTTACTATCTCGCTCTTTGTCTCCCTCTGACGCTCTCACTCGTCACACACAAACACACACACCTTCTTCAGAGATTGTGTACTACTTTTAGCTGAACCTTTTTTTACAGGAACAGCTAGTAGATTCTGAATTTATCTGGCTATCCTGCCGACCCTTAAATTCATCAAAAGACAGAATAGAGAAATGGGAAATAAGTGGAGTTTACATGTTGAAGTGTGGGAAGTGTAATGCCAAATACACTGGTTAAACAGGCAGAAAATTAAATGTTAGGATCTCAGAGCACAAATCAGCATGGCAGAATGGTAAAGATACCTCAAAATTTGCAGACCATCTGATTGAAACAGGAGATTTATTCAATAGTAACAAAGACGTCGACCTCCTACACATATCTGAAAAGGAAGACTTTTAAATGTATTTGAAACTATAGATTCAAAAAATTGTTGAATGCCCAAACACCACCAGCCTTAATGAACAGTGAGAATTTTTCAACTGCTACATCAGTAAAATAATTATAACAAAAAGTAAATACCAGAGTCATCACCCTAGAACAACATAAGATGAAGAAACAACTGCAAATCTTATCGAATCTGATCGCCTCCAACAATAAACAGGTCTTCTTTTAACATTATATGAATTGTACACTTTATTCTTACCAGTTTCCATTTTCCGTTTTTCTAACAGTCGTTAACAGTATTTAAGTTGACTTATCCTTATGATTGCATTTTTCTTTTTAAATTGAGAGATTTATGATACCTTGTTTAGTTTTAGTTCAACCTATGAAGAGGCTGCCAATTCTCTCTATTTCATTTTTTTGGAATTTTTCATTTCAATTTGGAGCCTGGATTTATTAATCAATGTAACATTTTTCATGATTAACTCCCATAGTATAGGATATTCTTACTAACTATAGGCCTAACTATTTGAGGCTTATCATTGATGCAACAGGGAGAATCGTGAATAAGTTGAAGAAGCCTGGTGGCATAGGTGGACATCACATATTACTCTATTTAGGTGTGATACGAATAGAAGGTCCTACAGAGGGTCTGATACCAGCCACACAAATGTTATCAGAAAGGCACAACTCCAATGCAATATGCTATTGGCATAGTGAATTTTTGCCGCTTCTGAACCACTTCACTACTGTACCAACCTGACCTAACCTAAGACCCCCACCCACAAATAAATTATAAGGACAGTTATAGAATAAAAGGACAGAGGAGCTATGTACAACTGAAACGAAAAACAACGACACACATTATTAATGAACATTTCTGGAGAAACACACGACTACCTTGTAGGATTTCATACAAAGAAGGGCGCATATCCACATCTGACATGTTAAATGCCATTAATATTTATATGGTACCTGTAATTTCTGCAAATCACAACTACATTGCTGCATGCAAAATTTGCCCGGAGATGGAGACCCAGAAAAGTTCATGTGCACCTACAAGGGCACAAACATCCCTCAAAATTGGAAAGAGATTTATCTGGAAGCATGCGGAAAGGAACACTGAAAAAAGTGATGGATGAAAACATGGCTTCCACTACGTTTAATGAACTTCAGGCAGACAAGTTGATAAATTTTGGAGATGTGAAGCCCGCCCACTTGCCAATTGCAAGAAAGGTCAAAACATTGTCATGCAAGGTCATGCAAAGTCAAAACATTTGAAAACAGCTCATTTTGATGACAATCCTATAGTTTCTTTGGGAAGAGCTATGCACGAATCAAGATATAAGGGCATAATACAAGACATAGCATATGATAAATTAGCAGTATGGTATCATAGCTCTACGCAGATTAATGTATACAGAGAACTCTGTAAAAATAATTATCCCATATCAATTGATGGTATTGGTGGGTTTGTTAAAATATTTAGAAGAGCTCCTGAAGTGGAATCTGGCCATATATTTCTCTACTTCATGGTAATTGAGGATAAGAGAAACAATAAAATTTACACAGCTTGTAATTTCTTTTCAGAACGACAAGATACTGAAACTATAAGACACTGACTGGCCTCAATTCTGTGATGTGATGTGCCTACACCTCATGAAGTGGTAATTGATATGAGTGGGGCACTGATGTCAGCTTGTATTCAAGCATTCACAACTATGCCATTCCTGCAATCATAAATTTATGGATGTGCACAGCTTCTAGGCATCGTGAGAAATGATGGAACCAACTTTTTAGACCATAATTGCTTCATAAGATAATGATGTAGCCCATGTCATTGATTTAATGACCACATGGAAGTGTTTTCGAATTCCATTAAAAAAAATCTGGTGTGGTACACTCACACAACTCTCCTTGCTCATTGAACTGTAAGCCTCATTCTCAAACGAGAATAATTTAGGGGAATAACATAATGGCGATAAGCGGTAACATATTTATTTGAAACTATGATCAGACTACTGTATATGTGTATATATAATTGTTTTCTGAGTTCTTTTTCCTTTGAGTAAATTGTGAATTTTGATGATTTTTTTTAAAGTCGTCAAAACAGCTGTTCTACAGATGAAATATCTCGACAATGTGTTTTTTTTATAAATTGCTCTCTACCTACCTACCTCATGCACGAGAAGGAGGTTACAAAGTCCATTTCTCTAGGATGGGATGGACCCCCCATTAGTTTCTCAGGAAGGAGACTCATGCCAGTTGATAGAGCTGATAAATATAGGGTATGAATTACTTTCAAAATCATACAGGGTATGAATTTGAAAGAAAATCGGTCAAGTCATTTCTGAGAAAATCGTAAAAAGCATGGTTTTTTAGTAAGTATCCGCCATTTTTCTTAAGAATATAACGGAACTCCTGCAATTTTCCCAGAAATGAGACTCGTGTCAGTTGATAGGGCTTATAAATAGTTATCCATGGTATAAATTTGAAGAGAATCGTTAGCGCCATTGAACCTACATTGGTAAAACTATATCAGTTCATGAGCGAATTCGATTTGCAATATCAACTTCATGTTTGAAAACATGCTTCATGTGAGAAAAAACAATGCGATGCTATAAAAAAGTAGCAATCTACATTATTTTGCAAATGCTGATGAACTCTTATCTTCTATTTAATATTCTCAAAATAAACTCACACTGTATGATTACAGACTGAGAGTATTATATTCTCTAATTGGAGAACCAAAAACTGTTCCAAGACCTTCAGTGAGAGGAGAACATCGTGAGCTAACGAAGATCACAAGGAATAGCAGAGGAGAAGCAAGTCGGAAAAGGTGTAGCCTGAGCGCAAAAAAAAGATCGGACACTACTTTTGAGTGTAAGATGTGCCTCAATCAGCCAGGGTATTGTGTTGAATTGTGCTTCAAAGCACATACGTGTTCATTTGACTGAAAAGTTGTAAGTGCAAGTGTAAATATGAAACTAAAACAAAACTTTTTACTGTATTTTATTATAAAAAAAAAATTAAATTATTCATAGAGAAACTATACTTTCATTATTCCTAGTACTATTAGTTCCATGGTTTGGTGATATATAATATATTATTCATTCATATGAATCAAACATTTATTCAATATCTAAAAACTAATTTATGTGTAGCCTACTGTTTTACAAGTGCAATATTGTCTTATTACTTGCACATGGCCGCATTACGCGGATCCGCGTCATAATTTGGAGCTCTGACCAATTTATAAGCCCAGCGGTCTTCAAAGGGATCCCAAAGGCTGCGGAATGTAAACAAACAAATCAAGGACGAGCTAGATCTTACACTTGCATAGCAACTGAAACTCCTAAAAATACAAGATAGAAGAAAAGATTTTGAAAAGAAAACAAAATAAAACTTAGAAATCTAAGCGCAATAATGAATAATTGTTTGTTACAAAGAAAAAAAGTGCTTCTTGAACCGTAAGTTTCAATATAAGGTAGGTATTATCAATCTTGAGGTCTGATAGGCCTAAGTTAAATGCCATCTAGGATTCTTAAAGCATTTGCGATTCTCCTTATGTAGGCCCACTCTACGTAAACCTTATTTCATTCTTCCAGATTCAATTACATCATTTTTTCAATAATACAAAACTTTGATAATTGCAAACTATTACATTATTAACAAGTTGTATTGATATTTTACTGTCATTATTATTCCTATGACGTGGTCTTTATCCTTTTTTCTTTCATTCTTTAATTAGATTCTTTTCTCTTTCAGAGTAATATTGGAATATTTTCGAGAACCATGGCAATGTTTTGAAGATTGGTTTTGATTTTGAAATGTATGACTGGAAATCTATAGCTCAGGAGTTCATCAAGAAACCTCAACAATGGCATTTCCGTTTTGCTGCTGCAAAAAGATTTATAATCACTCGCAGTACATCACCAAGGGCTTCAGTGCTTGTTCAAGGGGAACCTGGGTATTATGTTGATTGTGGTGTACCAAAAAAGGTTTTGAAACTCAATGTGATTCTTGATCATGCAAATCCAGAAGTCATCCACAGGGGAGTGCCTTTGAAGGAAAAGAAGAAACAGGATGTGGAAAAGCTGCTACATTTACACTTTAGGGAAGAATGGAGAGGAGTTGGTGAACTACATTTTTGAGGACATTCTCAATAATCAAAATAATAGGCAAGAAGATACCGAAGATTTTATGGATGAGGATGAGGTTTTATGGAAGACGATGGCTTTGCTATTTAAATCCCTTTTTGTTTGTTTGCTATTTTTGCTTTTCTTGTGTTTACTTTTTTAATTATTTTTTTATAATATCTTGAATAATACATGCTAATTATTTCATTACACTGTATATTTTTATTGAAGCGTTACCTTCCATTCACACACAAGTTATTAGGTACCTAACTCACAAAAAGCACTCATTGCTCAATGTAACCTATACTAGTTACAAAGTGACTCATGTCCCATCTCTCAAGTTCCAAAATGTCCGTTATCCAATTTACAATTCCAAAATGACTCTTATCCATCCTATTTTCCATGATTTTTGGGAAATTCATAGAAATTGAGGTATTTTACTACTAATTAATGTATTTATATCATGTGGAGAAAGTATAACTAGTAAAAAACATTATAATTATCCTTAGATAATCTGTTTTAGTGTTTTTGTGATTTTCTAGAAATTTGGTTTAGTGGACGAGAGTCACTTTGGAAATGAACGACTCATATAGGCTAATACAAGTATTTAAAAAAAACCCTCTCTATTTTGAAACTAGTTGAAAACTTCAAGGCCCATTTTCTCGAAATCTCAATTTTTGGGTTACGCCCCTATTCCATTCAACTCCTCATTAATGTTAAAGAAAAATTTTGGTTTTCTAGTCCATCGGCTGGATTAGTATAGTCTGTTCAAGCAAAGGAGACAAGATTCAAAAATTACTCCTGCTCGGTCAATATTCTTTCAAAAATTATAAAATTATGAATAGAAAATTTTTGTCTTCAATTTTAAAACAAATTAATAATTTTTGAACTAATAGTGACCGAGCTGGAGTCATTTTCAAATCTTGCCAGAATGTCTTCTTTCCGTTGTTCAAAATGTTTCTCAGAAATAAACTTACTTTTTAAATAATTTCTATTTTGCCTATTACTCTGATAACCATAAGACACATTACATTTATTATACTTTTGGAATGAATAAAATTAATAATAAGAAAGAATAGAACAGTATTTTTCCTCAACCGTGGTTGAGTTTCTCTACCATGTACCCATTTCTCTCTACTGTGTGCTCATTTTTCCCTAACGTGGAAATTATTCTCTCCCCCGTATCACAATTAAAAAAAATTAATATCTCCTCAACCGTGGTTGTATTTCTCTACCATGTACCCATTTCTCTCTACTGTGTGCTCATTTTCCCCTACCATGGAAATTATTCTCTTCCCCATGTCACAATTTTAAAGAAAATTAGTATCTCAAGATTGAGTGATACTTGCGCTTGCCGTTTTTCTGACATGTTGAGCAAGGTACACAAAGTCAATCAAGTAGAAAAAATCCATTTTTTCCAATGCTGAAAATGTTAAATTTTCAACACTAAAAATTGCTACTTAGTGGAGAATGACCCGCGTACCATCGAACTAAAACCAAGGGTGCTGACCGAGGGACTACATACTCCAAAGAGACTAGAGATGGCAGTAGCAGATGTGAAGAATGGGAACAAAACTCAAAGGGCAGCAGCAAAGTTTTATAGTGCCCCAAGAATTACACTACGTTACTACACCGGATATTTCAAGAGATGCATTTCGAAAGATGGGACTGGAGGAGAAGTGGTTTGCAATTCCACCTTAAAATGAGCTCCAGTTAGCAGATTGTCTGAGAATTTTGGAGAAGTGGGGATTTGGGCTGTCAAGGCTTGGTACTAGAATTTGTTCAACAAAATAATCTTGAAACTAGATTCAAGGATGGGCGGCCAGGTCCACATTTGTTCATTGCTTTAAAAAAAATTATCAATAAAAATGCCACAAGGTGTTTTTGTTGAGATCCATTTCATTTGATTACTACAAAAATTGAAATCTTTGCAGCCAAAAGCTAGTGTTTTTTTTGTAATTTATTGTTTTTGAAATATATATTTCCAATTGAAGTAGCCCAATCATAATATTTGAACAGAATATTATAACCATATATAAATAATTATTTTTGAATATTTTTACCATATTATTTAACCATATTTGACCAATGCTATCAATTTAATTAGAGTGTTAAATTTTCTTTTTTTCCATATCTGTTATCATTTTTCATTCCCACCGTTACAGTTCATACAACAAAAACAGGAAGATAAAGGAAAGAAGATTTAGCTTTACAGTGAAAAAAAGATAATAGCAGAAAATCTCCTTAAGAAACAGAGAGAACAAGAGGAGAGACTTGACGGAAAAGGTAAAAAGACAGATAAGACCCAGAAATTATCAGAATCTAAAAAGAAGAACTTTCAAAAAACTGACTTCAAAATAAGTCAGATAATATAAGATCTTGAAAAACCGTCAAGCTCTGGACTTTGCCAGTCCAAAAAGACACCTGTTTTGAGTCAAAGAGTCTGGACACAGACTCTGATGACGATACATCTGATACAGCTATGAGTGTACACGATTCTGAATCAGATGACGTCGTATCTGGGCTTACAGTTGCTAAAGGTGACTTTGTGATCGTCTTATATAATGAAATCAAATACCCTGGACAAGTTGTAGAGATAAAAGGTAACAGGTTCAAATAAAACAAATGAAGAGTACTGGTTTAATTAACTGGCGATGGCCAGAAGAGGACATTCTTTGGTAAGAGAAAAAGATATCTTGAAGATACTGATTTTGATTCAAGATATCTTGAAACTGATTCGACCCCCATACCCATGAACAAACGGGGAGTTTTCAGGGTACCTCTTCTTCTGGCCATCGCCAATTAGTTGCACTCTTCATATGTTTCATCTGAACCTGGCTACCGGTACCTTTCATCTCTACAACTTGTCCAGAATGGAGCAAACCCCCTCAAACTAGCCAACATCATGCTAAACCACCTGTGTCCAAATAAACATATTTTTTCAGGTATAGAATTTTTATTCTGATGTTAGAAAAGTAGTTCCTTTACATCTTGGTGATTTGAAAAATTCATTGAGCTTGAGCAGAGTATATTACTGATGGATTGTAATATTGCATGATACTGAGACATGAGAGGTTTTGAAAATTACCTCCTCATTTGCTCGAATTCCTTCTAAAAATGCGAAAGTTGAATGTAAGTTTTTGAAAATGCCAGACGTGGACTATCACCCCCAGATCCAAGCTCAGCATGTCCTTCATTCAAATAAATTTAAAAAAACATTGTAACTAAAAATGTATACGGTATATACATGAGTCCAGAGAGTCACTGGGCACCAAGAATTTCATTTGTAAAGTGACTTTACGTTTCCGAGCACTCTGTATTGATAGCATCGAATCCCTCGCTAATACTGAGTTGAATAGAGTGAGCTGTGCTGTAGTGGATAATATAGTGCTTGCGTAGCAGTCTTCAGGTCCCGGGTTTAAACACTGATATGAACAAAAGGTATTAGCCAGGTCACTCCCGTGTTATAAAACGGGCACGTTTATTAAACTGTCGGTCCCGGCTGATACATAACAGTCGTGAAGTCCGTTGACAACTTGAATTATCTATTGAAGCAAGGTGGAACTTCCGTTAGCGACTCCCCACCAATAACAGCCATACGTATATTATTGAAAAAATATCCAAATTAAATGCTCTAAATCATTCCGAAGACTTAATGCTACTGCAAATATTGACAACAAGGTTAACAACTAGAAATTCCTATTATTATTAAAAGGTTCAGTGTTAAAATTATTAATGAAGCTATTACCATAATCCAAATTAAATGAAAACGACTTTTGTCAAAACTAAAGATAAAACAATTTGAGTCACCATTATCATCAATCTCTAATAAACTAGACATTGATAATGGGGTAACAACCAAAACTAGTATCTCAAATTGTTTTGATGAAAAAGTGGTTTTGACACTATCAAGTCGTTTTAATGTAAAATGGATACTTATCACAACTAAACTTTCATAACAACACAGATAATTTAAATTGATTGATTATTCCAACTGCTGGTTGTACAACTGCCGAACAAGAGTTGATCTCAAATCTTTTAGAACAACTCTATTGTTGATGTAGGCCTAGTTTACTTTTGTACAATTGTTTTTAAAAAAATAGAAAATTTAACGCTTTGTCTATTAATTTGTAAGTATTAAGATTCGTTTTTTAACGTTCTATGTAATTAAAAATCTTAAGCTTTTCAATAATCGATCCTTTATGCTTTTCAATAATTGATCAATAGGCATTTGTAAAACCAGCTTATAGTAACAAGTGTCTGAAATATGAGAGCTATTCTCGCCTAAGAAATCTCTAATAAACTGGAATGGAGAAAATTAATCGTATCAGTTGACATAGATCGTTAAATAATTACCGACAATATTAACATTTGATGAGTTGAGTTGAGTTCAGTTACCGAAGGCCTCTTGACGACGTTGATTCCCAAATAGCCAGCCGTTTGCCCTCTGTAGTAGTTGCAAGGATAGGAGTTTCTCCTCTGTAGTAGTTACAAATCAGCAGCAGACAAGTCTATATGCGATTCCTCCACCTGCCGAAGTAAACGAATCATTCCTCAAACTGATGATCCTGAAAAGGAAATTCACAAATGAACTTACAATAATTCTTATTCATTTTTTTAACGTTGATCAATTTATATAGATATAAAAAGTCTATGCAATATTGAAAGAGAATATGATACAAGAGGCATATGAATCTTTTTTTTTTAGAAAAAGCAATCTTTCATAACTAGGCACTTGCTAGTTGCTGGGGTACATCAGCTACAAAGTGTACCTACTGTACACTACCTAGAATACAATCAAGAATTGTATAGGTTGACTTGATCCCATAAGACGCGTGGAGAACGCAGCCGGCTATGGTGTGACGTCACGCTCCGACTTGACATGCAGTCAAACGTGAAAATGCCCAACTTTAAGCTCTCATAGCAAATTGACTATCACTAATACATGGACGTGAGTGAAGTGACATCAACATTTTCAGCATTTAATCCTCTTTAAAACTATATCAAAACAAAAATTCAAAAAAATCCAATAGGCCTGAATATTCCTAGCGAGTCTATTCAAAATCGTTTGAGTACAAAAATTGATTTGATATATTTTATATAATATCATATGGGTTTTCTATTGATTTTCCTGTCGTGGTCATAATTCTTTTTATGTAAATTCCCATTTAGTAATTTTATCCTTATAAATGGCCCTTGACTATGGAAAGATCCAACAATTTATTTGGTAATTTTAGGATATTTTAAATTAACAGACTGAGAGGTTGGAGTATGACGTTGGCTCATGCACGTACGAAAACGCGATTGAGGCAACCTCCTATGTACTCCTTGGAATACAGTAACTAGGTTAGCTATGTTTTCTTGATTACAAACTGTCAATTTACTTAACAAGTTAAACTGTCGGTCCCTCCTGAAGTATAGAATAGAATGACTTTTTTATTTATGTTGACGTGGCGAAGTTTGGACAATAATGTCCACTCTACCACTTAACCACGTCGTTAGCAGACAATACAATGCAAAATATGCAGAGATAACAAAAAAAGGGAGAAATGACAAAATGTAATAAATATGAGAGATCAATATTGAATAATAAAAGTATTTTAAAAAATAAGTGTTTTTCAATAAACTCAATCACTTCACTGCTGAAAGAAAAACCAAAAAATAAATTAAAATGAAATAATAGACAAGCTACTGAAGAGAATTAATACAGTAAGAATTGGAATGAAAGATGAATTTGTTTATTTTATGTATAGTGGATATGAGGAAAAAGAACCTGTGTAGGCCTAACAGTATTATACGTGGGAAAGAGAATAAAGAAAAGTGGGAAAAATCAGATAGCAAATAAGAAGATTTTAAAGTATGACAGTCGTAAGGCCTATTGACGGCTTAAATGATATATCCAGGCGAGGTGGAACTTCCGTCAGGAACTCCCCACCAATAAAAGCCAAACGAATATTATATTATTATTTACTTTACAAGTTCAATTTTTCTATTAAGCTATGTAGAATCACTAGCACCCTTCTATTTTCATTGATAACACGACCGGTTTCGGCCAATCACATCATTATCAAGAGAAAAATGTTTCTTCTTATAATACAAAATGCATCAAAACTCACAATCCATGAGGTCTTTACCTAAACTTTATAGAGTAGGTAGTAACTTTAGTAACCCTGAAAGTGATTTTTTTGAAATTATTACTGTATATATTATCATAATTTGATAACCTACTATTAACTTGAAGTCCCGCACCTTGCAAATCATATTCACATCCACGTATTTGATTGAATTAGTGTGTGCAAACATGGGTGGTGTTGCATGTGAGGGCGCAGTTGACAGTTGCAGCAGATTGCAATTGGCTCCTTCATATTTGCTGTCTGATCCCCTGCTGCAGATCCTGATGTCGCTTCACCACAAACTGAAAAACATCTTAGTATTCTCATCTTTGTATAATCTGATAATACAAATTAGATTATCTTGACTATACTGAAAACTGAAAACGTTGGTTTCTAAAATCTGAAACTAGACCCTGAATCCCCAAAAGGAGTGCAATCTGCATGCTCCTTCAAGGTTTGAGCAGGTCACCTACCACAGCTTTACTTAAAACGTATATGAATATTAAAATTGGGGTACTTATTTTTTTGTAAACCGATAATTTCCTTACCTATGGTAGTACGAAGAGCAAGGAATGTTAAATGATGTAATAATGAATCCTATTAGCCTATTATCTAATAATATCAACTATCTATCTTCTATATTATATAAATTTGCACAAGTCATTGAATGCGTGCATCACCATTGAGCATATTCTCAATCTTAATAAGATTGAATAATATTAGCTTTCATTTCAAGGTGAAAAGAGAAATATAAATAGCAAGATTTGATATAGTGGGGTCCACATTATAATGTAAGATTTGTTTTACAATGGAACATTGGAGTTTACGGAGTTGTCAATCAACTAGCGAATAGCGCAATCCTTTTCTAGATCTTCAACGATGCCAGATCGTTTTTTTACAATGTAGAAATATAATCAATTAATAAAATTTTTAATATCAATCATGAAGATTCATCATTTAATTATTTAAAAATATATTTCCTAAACGAATAAAATAGAATTGATCATTATAACAAGAATGAACAGTTCTTATTATATTATCAGCTAGGCTTCCCTCTATAGAAGCCAGTGGCAAGGCAGAATTACCAACACAGTTTCCTATATTTCTCCACTGACATTATAAAGTGGACCTCACTATATTTTGATGTTAAAAACATTCACCTGGTACTTGATACTTTGTTCACCAGTCATAAATTCGTTTCAACCAGCAGTAAGTTTCAACAAGAGCTCAGTAAGCAGGTGCATATTATCTGAAAAAAAAACACTCTTGATTATCGGAAATTCAACAATTTCAAAAGTTAATACTTAAATGGGCTAATGGTATATATAATAGAAGCCTACTTTTTTGCATAAGGTCCAATTCCTAAGCAACGACTTCAACATTCTTGCCGCATGGCTATAGCCGCTTCGTCGTTAGCGGCTGTGGACGACACAGGTATGTTATAAGTGACCGCTGTAGTCACTCAGCGCTCAGTCGCTAGCGACTGAGCGGCTAAAATCATCGAGTTGTCGCTTAGGAATTGGACTTCCGAACGTGTAAGGGTTGTTTTTAAGGGTTTAAAGTTCGTCTTTTAGCATGTATATTCTTCTTCTCCCAATCTCTTAATTATAATTGAACTTTCCATATCATATGTTACTATAGAACTATAATCTAGATAGAGTACCTCTTCGAAACAGTTGTTAACTGGCAACTAAATTAATAATTTTGTCAGGTTGGCATTAAGTTGAGTTGACTTTGTTAGGTTGGCACCAAGTTGAAGATTTAAATGCATTTATCGCGGAAAAATTGATTGGGCACTGCTACTTCAATCCTGTGAATATTATATTACTAGCTGTCAGGCTCGCTTCGCTCGCCATATCCGTTTAGCCAGACGTTTAGTCTGAACCCCCGACTGGATTGTCCTAACATATGATAAAAATGCTCAAATGAAAAATGCAGGCGAGCGAAGCGAGCCTGCTGATCTCATTTTTGGACGATCCAGTCGTGGGTCCAGGGGGCGGAGCCCCTGGCTTGACGGATATGGCGAGCGAAGCGAGCCTGACGGCTAGTCCTATTATATGGATAATTTCTGTACAGAGCGAGCAATTTCTGTATATATGGTTATCTGGTTATGAATGTCCAACGGATATGGTTATTTATATATAATTTCTGTATATATAGCGACCAATTTCTGTATATATGGTTATCTGGTTATGTATGTCCAACGAATCTCGAAAACGGCTCTTACGATTTTCACGAAATTTGGAACATAGTAGGTTTATGATTTAAAAATTCGATTGCACTGGGTCTCATCCCTGGGAGAACTCGCTGAAGGACATAAAAAGGATAATAATAATTAATCCTTGGAAAAACAGACAATTTCGTTGTCTGTCGATAACAGAGGATGTGAATGCCTGTGTGGAAGGGAGACAGAATTATGTTCAGCTATTTGCAATCAATCAGCTCATTCACGAGAAATATTAATCGATTTGATCAAAATAATCTGATTTGTTGACAAGACATGGTATATTATTCTAAATAAGAGTATATAATAACATAATAACTTTCAAAGTTAATCATTATTTTACAGTTCTAAGTAACTGGTGAGTGTTATTCTGTTATTCAATTTGGATAGTAAACAATCTAAATTAGAACTTTTATGTTTTCAAATGTTAGAACTGAAAATTGGACCTGAATTCAAGTGTATGGAACATAGCCTAACCTACTTTTTGGAATATTCATAGTGTAATCAAAATTCGGGGAAGAAACCGTTTTTGGCTGTGCCTGTTAGTCCTTCCCAATCATTTCAAAGAATTGTGTTCTGCTACCAATAAATAAATAATAACGAGCGAAGCTCGGTGCCCCGATATTTGTAATTGAAATAAACACTCATTTGAGAACACATTCGTTTAAGAATAATTACCTATATTTTGTATTTATATTTTATATTCTTCACAACTTTGCCTGGTGTCATGGTGTGTGCAAACTTTCAATATGGGGAAAAGAAGGAATACAAGGAAACTGGGCAGTGTAGCATCAAATGATCCAGCAACTGGAGGTAAGGCAAAACGGAAGAAGGTATAAAAAACCTCCAATGAGGATAATACTAAGATTAATTCTATTCCAGTGTCTACTCCAGTAGTTGTAGTTCTACAATCTCAGTTAACTGCACCGGAAAGTTTTGACTTCACTAACCCGCTTTATGGTCTAGGTGGATCAAACAATTTGAAAGATACAGAATTGCTTCAGAACTAAACCTTAAACCCGATTGCCAGTAAATCAGTTCTCTACTTTACACATTAGGCCAGGAAAGTGAGGAACTATTTGAAAAATTTGATCTGGATGGGAAAATTTATGCTATGAAGATGTGGTAGAGGCGTTTGAAAACTATCTTGGATTGTCAAAAACCATAGTTTATGAAAAAGTTCATGTTGTAATTCTCGTAGATGTAAGCAACAGAGGTATCGGCTAGACAAAGACTATGAGTCGCGTGTTTATGAAGATCCATTGTCTAGGCGCAGAAGACATCTTGAAGAGAGTCATTGACACTGTGATTTAGTAAAGTATAAAGGTGAGCGTGCACTAGGTCGGTGGAGCGGGGCAGCGCGGCGCGCAGGAGAGCGGAAAATGGAAGGTCCGTGCACTGCGAGCGCGACGCGGCGACGTGTTGGACTAATTAGTCGTAACGTAGACTTGTCAATTGCGATTTGAATTAAGACATAGTTGTTGAAGTTAGAGTTCTAATTGAAGTTAGTTCTAATTTGAGGTGTTGTGATAAAGTGGCAGACGTGAGTGATGGATGACTCAGATGAAAAAAATGTTATTTTTGGCAGTTGTGATTTAAACAGAGGAAGAGGAACTATCAATGATAAAAGAGGAAAATGATGGTACATTCCATCAACTTACCGTACCGTAATCGTATGTAATTGATTAGAATGTGAACTGGAAGACGACAGAACAGCAGGCTGTTTACTTTCGTAGGAAACTACTAAACAGCAGAGGTCGGAAACAGCCGAGCCCTCACGAAGTTACCCGAGCTCGGAAAATGTCCGACCTGACCTCCGTGCACTAGGAGCGAGGCGCAACGTGAATTTCGAAAATTCACTAGACTTTTCGTGGTCGGAACCGCGTCGCGCCGCGCTCCCGACCTAGTGCACGGAGGTGCATTTGATCACATGTATTTAATTCCAGGTCGGAAATTATCCGCGCCGCTCCACCGACCTAGTGCACGCTTACTTAAGAAAGGTAAAAATGCTAGTCAATATTTTAGAAAGGAAGTCGGTGAAAGTGATTCATCATTGGATTGTTTCCCTAAGTGTTCTTGTAAAAACTCGAGTAAAAAAAATAAATATGCAGTGTCTTTTGAAGATTCATGTCGATTTGTGAAACTGCAAAACGAACAGATCATGTTGATTCAGAAGCAAGTCGAAAACATCGGACAGAAAGTTGACGTGATAGCCAAATTAGAGCTACAGAGTTAGATCACCAGTGTCCAATAGAAGCAGTGAGAAGAAAATCCGTTGACAACATGGAGAAATGTGGCTGTAACCGCGTAAAGGAATAAGGTCAGAGTTCCAAAATAAAGCTCAGAGTTCCAAGCTGTCTATGGTTAAAGAAAATTCGCAAATCGAGCGTCTGCAAGCAGTAGAAAACCATAGTAGGGTCTCCATTGGAGTCATGACAAGCTGTGATGAAATTATGCAAAAAGCTCAAATTGAACAGAAAAATGTACGCCAAAAGAAGAAAGATTGTAGAGAGAATCAGGATGATTATTCTGATGACGAGCAGCCGAAACATCGTTTCAAGAAAAATGATAAAAAGAAAAAATAAGAAACACTCGAAGGAATCAACAAGAAGCCCAACTACAGTAGGCCTAAACAGGAAACAATAAAAAGAGGTGTTAGCAATGTCAGATTCTTTTAATTTGAACGTAGAAGAGCTGCAAGAATTTCAGGAGCCGAATCCATCTCCTGAGCCTTCCATTCATATCGATATTGAGGATTTCAGTAGCTCCTCATCCTTCTCAGGAGCCTCATCTGATGAAGAAATTCAAAGAAATAACGGCAATCCGTGGGATACTAATACTGATTCTAAAAGAATTGAAGCATTTCCTAAACGTGACAATGAGATGAAGGCTCGAAGAAAGAAAAATGTTGATGATAGAGGAGGTGTAAAGAAGCTTCCACCCTTGAAAGTTGGAAACCAAGTCTGGATGAAAGATAACTTAAATGTGCACATAAAATGGGAATGTCAAAAGTGAAGCTGAGCAGCCTCGATCATATTTTTATAATAACCCTTCAAAATGGAACAGAATTAAGATATGACTACAATTATCCAAATTGATTATAGAATTAATTTTTGTGATATAAACATGTTGGAATGCACATATGGTGGAAGAAAGATGCTGATTTTGGGTTTGTATAGATCCCCCATACCTACAAACGAAAGTATCTTTATCCAGAAACTAAACACGTTGTTAGATATTGCAAATCATAAGTATAATGATGTAATATTGATTGGTGATTTTAACATAGACATGACAAAAAGTACTCGCTCTAGTAGAGAGGTGATTAATCTTCTTACCGCTTATAATTTCTGGTACATGGTTGATTTTCCTACTCGGATCACCGAAACTACAGAGTCAGTCATTGACAATGTTTTTACAAATATTGACAGCTCGATAATCAGTGTTTCTGGAATAAATACACAACTATCTGATCATGATGCACAGCTTGTTGAGATAAAAATAGATGAGGCTAAAAACAGTAAAAAAGATACATTTATATTTAAATATTGTAGAAGCTTCTCTGATGAGAACATCTCCATGTTCATTTCAGCTTTAAGTCAGGAAACTTGGCTTGATGTATTTAACTCCGACGTCAAATGTAAATATGATACTTTCAATAAAGCCTTCTCCCATTACTTTAATACATATTTTCCAAGAAAGTTAGTGAAACAGAATATTAACCAAAAGTCATGGATAACACCAGAGTTGAAAGTAGATAAGGAAGAACTCATCCATCAAACTAATAGTGCAAGATTATCCAGGGATAGAACTAGAAATATTAATCTTAGGGAAAGATCTAGGATATTAAGGGCAAAACTAATCCAAAGCAAAAAAAACTATTATGATGACAAAATAAAAAATTCCAAAAATGTTATAAAAGAGACTTGGAGAATAATAAACACGGAGGTAGGAAATAAAAATAAACTATTTAAAAACCTAACTTTAAAAAGTGGAGAGCAGATTTGTTCTAATCCAAAGAAAATATGTGAACTTTTCTTGAGTTACTTTTCGAAAGAGGAAATAGATATAGGAGACTCTCAAAACTCAACACAAAGTGATGGTTTTGCAAATGTCATTGATCAAGAATTTAGATTCAAAACTATTGATTACATGAAACTTGATAAAATTATCTCTAGTTTGAAATGTAAGTACAGTGCAGGATACGATGACGTACCAATCATCATCATTAAAAAAGCCAAAAAAGTTTTGTTGAAGCCACTGCTACATCTGATAAACTCTTCTCTTATTACCGGAATATTTCCTGAGCAGTTAAAAATTTCAAAAATTATCCCAGTACATAAAAAGAATGATGAGAATGATATTAACAATTACCGTCCGATTTCTCTATTACCAGCAATTTCCAAGATTTACGAACGTGTAGTTTCTGACCAGCTTCTTGAATATTTGGAGAAAAATGAACTTCTCGACTCCTTTCAGCACGGGTTCCGTAAAGGAAAATCAGTCAAGACAGCAGCAACAAAATTTATCGAATCTGTCATTGACTCGATAGATAACTCTGAAAGAGCAGTCGGGATATTTTTAGATCTCACACAAGCTTTTGATAGCATTTCGCACAGGATTTTGCTTGGTCGTCTTAAAACTTTAGGGGTGACAGGTGTATCTTACAAGTGGTTTGAATCATACATCATGAACAGGAAAATGTTTGTTCAAATAAGTCATATGAATCACAAGGGATTCAGGAATACCTTCAATTCAAAAATGAGAACAAGTAGGTGCGGTGTACCCCAAGGCTCAATTCTGGGACCAATTCTCTTTATCTGTTATCTGAAAGGTATACCATATCTCGAAGGCAATAGTGAGCTAGTTTTGTATGCTGATGACGCAAACCTAAAAATATCAGCTAAATCCCAGAATGAAATTGAGATAATAGCAAAATCAAACCTCTCCACTTTGGCAAAACATCTGATGAACAATAAATTAATAATTAATATGAGTAAAACGAACCTATTGACATTTACTACACAGCAGGTAAAAACATTTTTTCCTTCAATAAATTTGGACAACAAAGTCATTTCTCAGTCCACCTCTACCAAGTTCTTGGGATTAACAGTAGATCAAAACTTGAATTGGACAGAACATGTCACAAGGGTTTTGTCACGGGTATCGAGTGGATTATATGCTCTTAGAAAAATGTCTCCGTTTTGTAAAATGGAAACGCGGAAAATGATTTATTTTGCCTACATACACTCTATAATAGCCTTTGGTATAAGTCTTTATGGATCTACTTCAAATCAGAACATGGATTCAATTCTCAAATCACAAAAACAAGCTATAAGAATAATTTTACACCTAGACCCCATAGCATCAGTTAAAGAACATTTCGCTCACTTGAATATAATGACAGTTTACAGTCTTTACATCTTTGAGACAATAATGAGTGTGAAAGAAAATCTTGGAAATATTTTGACGTTAGGACATAATCATAGGTACAGCACTAGAAACAGAGATAAACTTTTACATTTGCAAAGCCATAGACTTGAGTTCTACAAGAAGAAGCCCACATACATAGGAGCCAAGTTCTATAACAAGCTTCCGACGCGAATCCAACAAGAGCTGAATCCCAATAAATTCAAATTGGAATTAAAGAGATATTTAACTAGAAGAGCTCTTTATAATATAAATGAATATTTGAATGAATGAGATCAGCTCCTATGAGTTGAATTGTATTGTATGTTTGTATTTTTGTCTTGTTCTTATGATTGTATGTTTTATTTGTTATGCATTTTATTTTTAATTGTATCTAATCAAAGATATATATTAATGACACTATTCATTGTATACACTGTACAAATTTATGAATAAAGAAATTATGATATGATGATGATGATGATGATATGAAACATCCTTTTTCTTCTAGCCTGAGCTGTATGAGGCTTAGAAACTAGGAATTTTCAGAGGCAGCACTCAGTGCTGCTACGCGCCCACTCATGTAAGTTTCAAGGACGCGCCCACCGGAAGGTTAAGATATGACTACAATTATCCAAATTGATTATAAAATTACTTTTTATGATATACCGTAAACATCATTTTTCTTCTAGCCTGAGCTGTATGAGGCTTAGAAACTAGGATATTTCAGAGGCAGCACTCAGTGCTGCTACGCGCCCACCCACTCATGTAAGTTTCAAGGACGCGCCCACCGGAAGGTTAAGAAGAAATAGATGGCATCTCATCCATACTTCTGATACTGCAGAATCGAATGGAACAACATGCTCCAGATATGCAAGGCAACTGCCACAGAATGCTTAGACAGTCCTGAAATATTAGACCTCCATTAAGATTTCAAACTTAGATGAAAATGTTAAGAACTGTAGATAAAGTGTTAAGCTTATGTTTATAATATTATCAGCTGTCTAAAGAGTTGAGTTTCTCATAGTAATTGAAATGAACACTCACATGAGAGCACATTTGCTTAATAGTTGTTACTTATATTTTATACTAGCAAGTAACCCGTGCTTCGCAAGGGTCTTTCTTGAAACTTGACGTAATGAAATCTAGAAGAATTCAAAATAGGCCTATAAGAGTCCTCGGTTGATTAAGAATTTATATGCTGCATTTCAAGTAAATCAGTATGACCACCTTTCAATTAAAAAAAGAAGTTGGATTCAAAATGGCGGAAAAAATTTGGGTGTGACGAAAAACCTGTTTTTATCATTCGAAAAGGATCCCCAATCATACCTATCTTCTAATTTCCCTTTTAAGAGAAATCTTCTGCTGCTTCCATACAAACTGGAAGCATGACAAATAATTGAAAACTTAACAAACTGAAAACTTGATGTAATCAAATCTTGAAGAATTTAAAATTGGTCTATAACCACCCTCGGTTAAGCAAAAATCTAGCAAAAATTTCAAGTTAATCAGTCCAGTAGTTCTGACGTGATAATGCGTCAAACATAATTTCCCTATACTTTACACCTTTATGGGCTACGTTTATAATCAAGTTCTTTCCTTTATTATAGTATAGAAGATGATACATGGATGGATGATCATTGTTATTTTACCAAAAGATAGAATAAGTTGAATAGTTTCCCTTTCAGAGGGAGTTTTGACAACCCACAAAACTCATTTTTCATTTGAAGATATAACGAAAAGGTGCATATGACCTTATTTTTTTGCTCAGCATGCCAAAATACCCCTCATTACAATATAAAAATTTTAGACTGACTGTACAGTGAGTTAGTCATTCTATCAGGCTCCAATAATTTTGAAATTTTAATTAAATAAAAATGGAAGAATATAATTTCTTTATGTAAATAACAACACCTTTATTCAAAGACATATTAACTGCATGCGTTTTCATATTGCCGATACAGCATTGATGAAACTGTAGACGTTTATTTAGCACTTTGTCTCAAAAATTGTTCTAGCTGAAAAATTGATAATCCATGCCACGTGTAGGCCTAAACATTGCATCAGGAAAACGAGGTTTCAAAACCATGTTTTTCAGGTAGAAAGCAATATAGAAACAGATGTTTCTTTTTTAATTTCGATCATATGATTTGATTTTTTAATAAAATCGAATGTACCATTAATGAAATTTAAACATTCATTCTGAAAAATCTAGAAGGAAAATTAAAATTTGGGCTTCCAGGTGCACGAGATTGATATTTTTAGAATTTATGTGCAAAATTTGGAGATCTAAATCATTCCCGTTTTTCCGGTATGCAATCCACAAGTTGACATGTTTTGATGCAAACAAACGAACACACGAACAAACACAACCCTACTCTCTTATTATATATAGATTCTTCACAACTTTACAGAACGCTTCTTGATTCACAACTAAATAAATTATATATATTCCAGTAACTTATATCTAAGTTAGCCTAATACGGTTGAAATATCAAACTTTGATCGTTTAATAAGATAAGTAAACTTTTTCGTAAATTGAGTGAAAATGCTCAAAAGTTTTCTCTTACCTTCTGCAATGTGAGTACGATAGTAACATTGTAACTCTCAGCTTTGAATGGATTATCGGCGTAAATCTAGGTCCAATACTACTATGGGCCTACCTGTCATCTATGAGAGAAATAATTCAAATTCACATTAAATATTTATTTAGATTGAAGGTGCAATTAATGTTTTTTACCATAACAAAACACAAAACATTCAACTCGGCTTTGAACTTCAACTTGTAGGCAGGCTACAGGCTAGGTAGGCCTAACTTTAAAACACATTACAATTAAAAAAAAACTAAGTGTATTTATATATTAACTTTAAACAAAGAATCTTGACTTCAGAAGAGGTGAAACAAAATTTTATAAATTAGCAAGTATTTATTTTAAAATTAAACTTTAACCCGTTATGGAATCACAGAATACACGTGTTGTGATGAAATACCGCTCGAATCAAAAAGCCTCTCTGAAACATCAAGCCTCTCTCGCTCTCTGTCTTGCACAGCACCGTAATGCGCTTGCTCAGGTAACTGTTGTTTCCCGTTCCATTCAGTCAGTTCTTTCTTCTTTGAATGTAACGTTCTTTGTGATGATGGTTACCGAACACTGTGACTGGACTTGGCAGCGAATAGAAAGTATATTATGTTTTATTGTAATCACTTCTTAGTCCAGTCAAGGAAAGGTTATAGAGGGAAAAGTAGAGAAGACAATTTTTGACCCAGCAGTTCAGTTTAGGGTAGTAAGGAAGGTAAACATATCAAAAGTCCCCACACCTATCCTCTGTGCTAAGGGGGTGGGAGTGGTTTAAAGGTACCATTTTTTGGTTTTTCGCAAAAAACTCAAAAACTATGTATCTTAAGAACTTGACTGTCATATAACAAATTGAAGCTTACATAATTTCCTACAATATTTATCCCAAAATTTTTTTTATATCTCCTCGTAGGTGTGACATTTTTGAAAAAAAAACACATTTTCCACCAATTTTTTCTATTTTTGCTCTCATGACTTTTTAAAAATCCATATTGATTATTAACTTTTAGAGCATTCAATTTTCTTCAATTTGATGTATGATTTCACACTTTTACGAATCTCCCTACACCTTTTGCAGCAGCTTTAGTGTTGAGTGTGAAATCTCCATTATTACAACAATAGACCAATTGACAAAGGAACTTGGAAGGAATGTTTTAAAAAAAATTTTGACTTTGCAGCTCTGTTGAGACTAGTTAGGAGGAGAACATATCAAAAGTCCTAATTCCCAACTCGCATGTGCTAAGGGGATGAGGGTGGTTTAAAAGTTTCATTTATCAGCGTTTTGCTTCCATGCTCATATCTTGAGAACAAGGCTTTCAACCGATATAACTAACAATTCAAACATAAAGCTTGGTAAATTCTCTACACTTCTAGTTCAGTAAAACTTTGTGATATTCCCAATAGTTCTCGAGATATCCGCTCTTGAAGGTGTGAAATTGTTAAAATAACAGGTTTTTATGCAATGTTTTGCTTTTTCAGGGCTTATAACTCTCCAACAATGCATCGTAAAAATGATTACTCATTGTAGGTTTGTAGAGCATTAAATTCTCTTTGAAATGTGTGAAACGGTATTTTGCCATCCAGGTTGGGTGACATTCTTACATGAAATAGTATATTGGATATATACTAGTGCAGCTATTAATATCCCTAGCTTGCAAATAAATTTGCAAAAAGTTAAGGCCGTCCAGCTCGCAAATATACTGGGGTCAGACCACAGCTCTAGCTCAGTAGTAAATGCATGAGTACTGTCAATGTAATGAACCACCATGGGTTTCAATAACTGAAGATCAATAATTCCTACCGCTGCTCTCTTGAAGATATCGAAGATCAGTAATGGTTATATCAGTAACCATATACTCAATCGAGAATAATGAAAATCAACTATGGTTTTTCTAGTTGATCCTTAAAACGCTCGTCATGAATACAGGTATGCACTAATTTATCCTTTCGAAATTTCTTAAGGCTTACAACGCCAGTTCTTGAAGTTCTCTGGATCCTTATTATGATATATTGTAGACTTAATAATACAAATATCAGTAAGATTTTGCTGGCTGAATAGTATTACTATCATCAAAGGATGATATGTAATAAGTACTCTGAATAAGATCAATATTAATTAATTAACTATTTATATATGCTGCGGAATAAAAATGCTTGGTACCAAGACAGCTCAAACTGTATATCACGAGATGAATTAGGAAAATAATAAAAACTTCTAAGATCTTGTATGCTGACATAAAGCACAAATATATTCCCATAAAATTTATAATTTATATAAAACTTCCTTATATCTATAATTCCATATAAATAAATTCTTTAATATCTTAGTTATCACAGGCATTGTTAGCATTCACATATTGTGAGCTACAAAATATTTACTTTATTAATACTGATGTATGGACTTCAAGTCAGTTCAGAATTTAACAACTTGGAACCTGTCCAGTCTATAGGTTTAATAGAATATACTTTGATCAATGAATAATAATTGATAAAAATAATAAATTTAAAAATCTCAGGGTATCATATGTGGATTCGTGTCATGCATGGAAATAAGCTTCCTACATCTATCAAATATACTCATAAAAAGAGTTTTTAGTAAATATATTATAGTGTTCGACATGTTGCAAAATTTTCAAACTTGAACCAAATTTATATAGTGCTTTTGAATAATTCCCCAATTCGCTGATAAAGGCCTTAGTGTTAAATGAGCTCATTTAGGATAATTTGCACTCACTATAATGATGTTCTGAAGTTCTGGTGGAATAATTTATTATCTCCAATAATTAATTAGTCAGATCCTTTCAACTCTGCAGCAGTGGCGGTTCTAGACATAAAAAACTGGGTAGGCAAAACTTATCATACTGTAGGTCTATACATAGACCTAGGGTAGGGCTACTTAAGTAATTCATGTAAATAATACGTCAAAGCATATAGGTATTAA
Source organism: Nilaparvata lugens (assembly GCF_014356525.2). Taxonomy (NCBI): domain Eukaryota; kingdom Metazoa; phylum Arthropoda; class Insecta; order Hemiptera; family Delphacidae; genus Nilaparvata; species Nilaparvata lugens. Next base: position 26,348,298 of record NC_052505.1, read on the forward strand.
ATGAAGATGTATTAATAAATATAAAAATTGTTAATACTCATATTAATTTGTTCAATTCGACACTATTCTGCTAATAGGCCTAACCATAATTTTGCTGTTTCAATCATTCTTTGAAATAATATTTCAATTTGATAGGCTATTTATTTGGAATATCAAAGGAAATTTCTTGAGCATCCCTGAATGTTTGGTGTCTCAGAGTAGAAGCTGACTGGAAAGCATAAATTGCTTCTAGTAATCCTAACGTATCATCAACTAACTTCACATTTTTAGCTGTGTCTACCAAAATCAAATTTAACCTATGTGCATAACAATGAACATAAACACATGGATTTTCGGCTACTTCTCTCACCAAAACATTCACTCCAGTCAAATGGCCACTCATAACTGAAGCACCGTCGTAAGCCTGGCCGACGCACTTTTTAATATTCAAACCACTGTTTTCCAAAAATTGTGATATCTCCAAAAAGAAAGACTTTGCTGACAACTCGGTTAACTCAACAAAGCCCAAAAATCGTTCCAACAGTTTAGTTTTGTTTGTGTATCTGACACAAACAGACATTTGCTCTTTTGTTGAAACATCTCTTGCTTCATCAACAATTAATGAAAAGAAACCGTTGTTTTCTTCATTGATCTCATCAATAATCCCTTTTAGAACTAGTTTAGCTGAAATGCTCAAAAACTCATTCTGTGAGTCCTTGGACATGTATGTAGTATTCTTTGGTAGGTTGTCGAAAACAAATTTAATATCGTTAGAAGCTCCTTTGAGTAACTCTACAAGTTCAAGAAAATTCCCTTTATTTTTTGTATCAAATTCCTCTTTCCCTGACTCCCTATGACCTCGCAAGCCAATTTCTTGGCATGCACAAAACAGAGCTACTTGGCTTAAGGTAGATACTGCTTTTCTATTGTTGGAAATGCTTTTCTGAGATTGTTCGCTTAATTGGGCACAACTGTCCCTTTTTTTGTGATGATAAATGGCTACTATATTTCGTAATTGAATCTTTATGAGCATTAGATTGTTCATGTTTTTGGCATTTTTGACTTATATTTTCCAATCATGACAGCCAAACTTGACAAACGTGTCCTCCCGGTTTCCAGATGAACTTGTAAAATGCCGGCAAGGAAAACAAAACACCGAATCATTCTCTTGACAGTACTCAATCCAATTGAATTTTTGATACCATGTAGTACTAAAGCCGCGTTTACACCGGAGTTGGCAACCAATGATTGCCGACATTTATCGGCAATTTTGAGTTGCACGCATTAAAACAACTGCAACTCGCATTGCCAACCGTAGTTGGAGACCGATTTTGCGAGTTGGCAATCGAAATTTGGTTTTCCGACCGGAGTCGGTAAAGATCAAAGGCGGTTGCCAACCCCGGTTGGCAATGCGAGTTGCAGCGCTAACTTGAGTTGCAACTTGAGTCTGCAACTACCCCGCTACCCCTCCCGCCTGTTGGCTCCACGTGGTCGCGCTGCGTCAGTTCCTCAGTTCAAGCAGGCTAGTCGTCGTGACTTGTTGTGTTTTGTTGTTTGGTTGTTGTTTGTGCTAGTGCAATGTAAGCTAAGCTATACATTACTCAAGCTAAGCTATATATTTCTTAAGCTATAGAGTTTCTTTGTTTGATTTGGAGTTTTTTTGATGTATACATTATTTCTAATTTTATGAATTGTGTTACTTTGGAACATTAACTTAACTTTGTGTTCATATTTTATTAACAAGTCACTACCAGGTTGCAACTTTTTTTGTCTAGATTTATTAACAATTAACTTTTGTCTAGATTTATTCAACTCAGTGCACAACGTAAACAAATAAAAGGAATCTAAAAATAACAATATTTAGTAATTTTCTTTCTTTGCTCACCTGTATGTTATCCTTCAGGAAACCTATAACAGCCTCACAAATCTCTGGCTTTCCTGTAGTTAGTATCCTGTTTACTAATTATGTGTCCAATACCAACAATTAAACTTTCAAAATCGTCACTTGACATTCTTAAAAAGTTTTTTACACTGCCATCGCATCTCAATTCTCCCGTCAAAGGATCTGTATCATCTCGATTTAAATCATTTAAAAGATCGCTGCCGCTATACTTTGCTCTTGCCTGCAATGAAGGTCGAACCCAGTATCTTCTCGGTTTTCTACATTTTGATAAAATAACACACGCTGCCGCAGCAAGAACAACCTCTTCAGCACTCGACATTCTACATACTGTCTGATTTTCTACATACTGTAAAGTTTAGTTGCAGTTGCAGGTTGCAGACCTAAAAACAAACTATGTGCCCAGGTTGCAAGTACAAGTTGCAGACTGCCATCGGCAACTAGCGTCTGCAATCGAAATCGGCAATTTTTTATTGCCAACTCCGGTGTAAATGCGGCTTTAAAGATCTAGGAGTGTTTCCAAATAATGTCTTTTTAAATACGATATTGATATTAGGCTGGGTAGGCCCGTCAGATGCTGAAGTACTTAGTGCAAGATTCTTAAGAGGCATAGGCCTATCTAATATACAGGCACTTGATTGAGCATCACTGTTCACATGTGAGCTTGATGTTGCATTAGCAGATCCGAATTTAGGGTCATCTTTACCAATATCCACTTTATTTACCTTGGCTGGTGGTTCAGGTTCATCTGTGTCTGGGACATCTTTCACGTTAGCCTTATTTTTTCTATTAAAAAAACTTGAAAGTTGTAGTTGTTTGGCCATATTGAAAAGTCAAATGTATGTCATTCCACAACACAAACCATGTTAAATTTATTACACTGGTAGAGTTACAGGCCACATTAACATTAGAGAGTAGACTAATGTCAATCTCTACACGATTCTCAAAAAAACAATGAACTACAAAAACAATAAAATGAAAAACATGTAGCCAGCAATGAATGAAACGTATAATGATAGTGTATCACACAGAACACTGAGAACAGAATAGTTTGATCATACTGACAAGTGACAGAAGACACTAATACAGGTGTTTGGAACGCGTTGCCTAGTCGCCTAAAAAGTAGTCGTCATCTCTCATAATCATCCCCCTCACTCATTACCCACGCACAAGCCTAAGAACTTATGTGGGCATCACCCTCAGTATAAATGAAGAGATCCAATCTAACTCCAATATAATCTCTTTCTTCAGCTTCACCCTCCTTGGATTTAAGGCGAGTCAGCAAGTGGCTCAGCAGTATTGCCAGCCTAGTCACTCAGAGAGTACACCACAAAAATTCCCCATTCTAAGCATAGAAAGCCCTGCGTTCACACACTGCAAATGTGGCATAGTAATAGAATAGAATAAAAACAATTTTCTGTTGAATCGTCTAAAATATAACTCATGACTATAAACATTTAAATATACTTCCAAAATTTATTTATTTTAACATTTTTAGGTTTACATGAAAAATTTGAAAAAAATCTCATAAAAACTGGGTAGGCGGCCGCCTACCCAGCCTAGGCCTAGAACCGCCACTGCTCTGCAGGGCTTGTGTACAGTCCACATTACGTATAAGTTTCTATCAGTACTAAAGATATAGAGAATAAATATATGAGAATAAATTACAGTTAAGAACTCTTTAACAAACACTGAGTTGACAAACAATCAAACATTAATTACACATACTTGATATTCCAAAAAAGGGACTGGCTTGATGCTTTTAAAAATTAATTAAAAAGAGACCCTATCTCCATGTGCTGCCATATAGGTCGAGATCACAAGCCAGAGAGAGGCAGTTCTCAGAAAATTCTCATCTCTTCCTCTAACAATTTGTAAGCCTTCCTCTGATTGGCTTTCTAATCTTAGTAAAACGTGATGTAATTGGTTACTTAAGATTCAGGGTTTCTCCAACTTTGTTATACAAAGATAAATACAAATTTATACATAAATAGCTTATAATAGCCTGTGAACATTCCAATAAATAAATCTCAATATTTGAAGCTTTAATGCGATATACATTTAATTTTTTATGTGAGCTTTGTATACTCTTAGTTTTTCATACTTTTTTAGATTTCAATAAATATTTGAATAACATGATACGGTAATAATTGTTTTCTCATTACATAAACCTTCTTTAACATATAATATACAATTTTATGAGTAAAAAATATAATTTAATTCATAATAGTCGAGTGAGCAATCAGCTGATTTGTTTGATATTAATTCAATAAATTGTCAATTGATCTAAGATCGATTGATGTATTAATCAAAACAAAGGATTCTAACCTCAAATTGTACAAGCAATCCCTTTTTTTATATAATCTGCCAATAATAAACAAGCTGCTTTATAATTTTATTTCTGCCAAAGAATTTTCATTACTGCATGATTATAAATTTGCATGGTTCTCTTATTGCTTTATAAATAATATGACTACTCTTTATCATAAATAATATTCAATTTTATTTGAGTGATACCTAGACTAGGCTATCTATTCTTTCAATTTCACAATTCTACTAAAGATCAGTTGTTTACCTCAAAATTATTTTATGGTGAAAAGACACAACGTCATAAATGATGTATTAATTCACAATTCAAAGTTTTACTCTCATTGTTATGGCAGCTTCAATGTAGGGGGTGAAATTTTCATTGCTGCAGCAAGTGTCAACTCAGCAGTTCCACACCTTCAACAGTGGGGATAAAGATGCGCATTTTTGCTATGTCCACCAACCAACTAGTCCAAATCAAGTTGCAAAGTCAAAAATTGTGTCACAGATACCCCATTCAAATGTCATTGTCAAACGATCAATTGTTGCAGCAATGAAAATTTCACCCCGAGCATTGAAGCTGCTATAACAATGAGAGGAAAACTTTTAATAATTGTGAAATAATACATCATTTCAAAGAGAATTTAATGCTCTACGAACCTACGATGAGTAATTATTTTTATGATGCATTGTTGGAGAGTTATAAGCCCTGAAAAAGCAAAACATTGCATGAAAACCTGTTATTTTAACAATTACACACATTTAAGAGCGAATATATTGGTAACTGTTGAGAATATCACGAAATTCCACTTAACAAATAGTGTGGAGAATTTACCAAGCTTTATGTTTGAATTGTTACAAATATGGATTTTTTTCATCTATTTTTAAAAAGTTATAAGGGCAAAAATAGGAAAAAAATTGGTGGCAAATGTGTTTTTTTCAATAATGTCTTACCTTAAAGAGCAGATATCTCGAAAACTAGAGGAGATATAGAAAACGTTGTATGATGAACATTGTAGGAAATTATGTAAGCTTTAATTTGTTACATGACTGTCAAGTCCTTAAGATACATAGTTTTTGAGTTTTATGCGGAAAAACAAAAAATGGTACCTTTAAACCACCCCCACCCCCTTCAGCACAGAGGGTAGGGGTTGGGACTTTTGATATGTTTACCTCCCTGCTACCCTATACAGAACTGCTGGGTCAAAAATTGTCTTCTAAACATTTCCCTGCTCTATACCCTTTTTTGAGCATTCATTGCCTGGACTATTTTGAGGTCTTCAAAGTGGTTTTTGGGTATTGGTCTGTATATATATATATATATATATATATATATATATATATATATTATATATATATATATATATATATATATATATATATATGTGTGTGTGTGTGTGTGTGTGTGTGTGTGTGTTGTGTGTGTGTGTGTGTGTGTGTTTGTGTGTGTGCACGTCTGTGTACACGATATCTCATCTCCCAATGTCTTGACTCCAGAATGACTTGAAATTTGGAACTTAAGGCGCTTTTGATCAAATGCAATTCAATACCTATGGCGGCTAAAATGTCAAAGACAGGGGTTTTCGCGATTTTCTCGAAAACTGCACCAACACTTCCAATATTTTATCCTCCTTGGGCTCCAACGATTTTGATCAAATTCATACCTAGAATAGTCATTGATAAGCTCTATCAACTGCCACAAGTCCCATATCTGTAAAAATTTCAGGAGCTCCACCCCATCTATGCAAAGTTTGATTTTTGATTCCCAATTATCATTATCAGGCTTTAGGTAAAAATTAAACAAAAATCTGGTATGGCGCACTCACACAACTTTCCTTGCCGTTATGAAAATTGATCACCTGACACTATAGTGTTCACGCGCTATTTCCATAACAGCAAGGAAAGTTGTGTGAGTGCGCCACACCAGATTTTTTAATAGGCCTATCATCGAATTTATCAATAATAATTAATAATATTTATCAATAATATTATAATAATAATAAATTACGATTTTATCAAATAACTATCAACTTATAACATCTATTTTTCACAGTATTTAGAAATTTTTACTAATTTTTTTCTTATTGTGAATTATTCTTCCTGCATTGGACATCATTTTCAAGCCTTTCTTATTTCAAATCATCTTGAATTAACTTATCTACTTGGATCCTCCGATTCATTTGGCTAAAAAAAATTTAGCGATTGAATTGCATAGAATACAGAAGTAGGTCTATGCAATACAAGTAGTCAATGCAACTCTGCAGTTGAATAGCTGCCAATTTACCTTGATAGACTAGACTATTTTGGTAATAGACTGTTGTTTAATTAGTCATGTGTAATATTCTTTTCTAAATTGAGCTTGATTGTTCATTGTAATCAAATTACAATATGTTGTGATACTATTTGATGTTCAAGCATTTATGTTTGAGAATGAAGATGTTATACAGTACGGTACCACTAAATAAAGTTTAAAATAAAAAGCTGTATTCGTTGTGTTTTTGTCTACTTAGTAGCCATTAGTAGGTAACCTATAAAAGGGGGACCTTGACCTTGACCCTATAGGCTACTCCAGGTCAAAAAAAAATATATAGGTACCGTAGGTTACAAGTTATTGGAAAAACATAATTGTAAGGCAGACATTCAGCCATACAAAAATGAGGCCTAGCCATTGAGAGATTGCATTTTGCATTCATGTAGGACTTGGACCTACATAATAAATATTCATCTTTTGTAGAGTAATAATTATAATTATACATCAAATCTTAGCCTACAAGAATGTTTTGTGAAGAAAAACAACAGGAAATGCAGAGGAGCAGATAAGCAGCTTAATTGTAGAATGCCATCCTTAGGGTCCTTCCAACCTTATGCCATCCCTAGAAGGTGCAAACACGTACAATATTGGGACTATGTGTAGAACCTTACATTATATAATAGCTGGGCTCCCAACATATTCAGTTATTATGACTTGGCAGATGTGTAGAGCACATCAATTGCGCTTTGGACTCCATTTACTCTAGGTTAGGATGACTGTGGCAAACACACATTAGTATAATGTGTGAAAAGCCTACATATCATAGGCTTCCAGCATTAAGTAGTATGTTGTTGTAGCAACTTCCGGAACACTCTGTTGTTTCACTCCTCCTCCGTCTCAAGGCCCAGGAAGCGGGCCACCCCACAGGGGTCGGTCCAGAGGCTGGCGGCTGTTAGTAGTGTCGGCTTCGAGGGGCAGCTGAAAATATGCTCTGTGCAGTGGGGTCCATTGCCACAGTCGGGACATGTTGTATCACTCACACCATCAGTGATTCTGGACATGTAACTGTTCAGAATCACAGAGTAGCCCGATCTCAGTTGAGCAAGGATGGTGCAGGTTCTTCTGGACAGGCTTTTCTCATCAGCATTTATTTGGGGTGGATACCCCCCAAACACAGGATTAAGCCTCAGTGTGCTAATGCTCTCGTCGACCGTCTTCTTGTGTATGAACTTGATCCCCTCCTTGTACCTTGTGCTATCAATGTGCTATCAATGAATGGTCTTGGTTCCAGCCATCCAATTTCGCAGATCAGATCATTTACTGATCGTGATCTTCTTATATGTCTTGGAGGCGGTTCCTTTAGGGTAACATGGTGGCAAGGATGATCCTGTTGATGGCAGGCTAACAGGTACTGCTGGGATATCATGCTGTTATGGCACTTGACTTTAAGTATTTCAGTCTCGCGATGCAGATGGTCCTCATCCGACATGAGGACACAGCCAGTTGATGTTCCTAGGGCTGCATTTTGGCATGATTGTAAATTACGCCAATGTGTATCCGAGAGCTGAGGTGACCAAATGGGTGCTGCATAGTTCAGGATACGGTAGACCTGTTTATGGCTTTGTATGACCTCAGCAGTGTTTCATCTTTGTTCTAGCCCCATGTACTGCCTGAAATGCACTTTAGCACGTTGTTCCTTGTCTTCAGCTTTCCGCGGACTTGCTGTGCATGTGCATTGAATGTTAGAATTGGATCGAATGTAACACAGAGGATTTTCGGGTTGGGGACTGTTTGGTAGTGAATAAAGTAGTATAGTAACTGTGTGCTGGACACCATTTACTCTAAATTTAAGATTACAGTGGTGAACCATGCCGCTCTAGCAGCTATGCTGACAAGCCATTACCGCAATCTGCATATTGTTCATTTGCTAATATGCATATTACAGATGTCGTACTTTCAAACTTGGAGGGCGCTCGGCAATAAATTGTCATTCTACTGTATGATCATATGTGTGCAAGTGGTGACTACAAAGTTGTGTTCTTCCTCATGTTGGCACTTGGAGCCTACTAGATTCCAAGTATACAAGACTAATGCCCAGTTGCAGAGTCGTCACATAGAGTTAAAATCAGGCATTTAAGTTATTTATGAAGCCATAACTCCACTTTTTGTTCCACAGATGTCAAAGTAAACTATTGCTCCCATAAAACTAAAAACGCCCAATAAAACACATGATTTTGTTGCAGAGTTGTCAAAAAGAGCTTATTTATGTCTCCAATAGCTAAAAACGGTCATTTAAGTTATGGGCCTGAAGTCCTGCTGTTAAATCCAATATCTACACTCACCAAATGCATTTTAGAGGTTGTGATAGCTTTTTTTGAAAGATGTTTAATAAAAACCATAATGTAATACTAGTAGTTCTGTGAACAGTAGACCTCGCGCAGTTATAAACCGCAGCCTCCTCTTATACTGTTCATCAGAGTAAATCCTGTCTGTATGTCGTGTCAGTGAAATATTGGTGTGAAAACGGCTAATGGCTGTTGGGGTTGGTGTATCAAAAAATGCTAACATCAAAAGCTAATCTCCTTCAAGACATACTGTCAACAGGACAGCCCGAGTTCAAAGCAGAGAAAGTTCGAGAGACAATGCTATGTTATTTTAGTTATTAATTGGATGCGTTATTGCATGCAATCAATAGTTCATTTATTTAATTATTTATTCACAATGGAGACAACGGGTTTCCCCTAATATGTCTCCTTAACAATAAAAATTGTACAGATACAAATGAAAAAAGAAAAATAATGAAAAAATAATACGAACTTATGCAATAATAGATAATAGCAAAAAAACAACAATAAATAATAATAAACAACAAAAATAGCACTAATTCAAAAATGAAAAATACAAAGATTTCAATCAAATAAATTGAGAATTCAAAATTCCAAAACTTATAAAAAAATTGAAGAATATAATAACAAATAATGAAAAAAAAACTTATCAATAGAATAAATAACATTTATAACTGAACGAGGTCCCAACCCATATTATGCACATCCACACTGATACATCAACTATTTATTTGATCAGATCACGCTTACACAAATAGTATATTTCGCACCTAGAGCAGAAAATGGTTACCTCGCAAATCTGAGGTAATCTAAATATCAGGAAATTGTCCAAGTATTTTTATTTTTTATTCTTATTTGTCTAAATAACCTAAAAGATTATGTTCAATTATGTGGGAGGTTGAGTTTATACCTTTTTATTCTTTCAAATGACAATAAGATGATATTATTATAAATGTTTTAATTATTGAATAATGGAAAGTTTTTTGATCAGCTGTTTTTGATCAACTTTCTTAGTTCCATGTTAGCGGCTGGAAAGGGTACTCTTTCCAGCCTAGGCCGGAAAGAAACCTGTTCTGACGTCAGACGAGAGTCGTCTGCAAACAATGTCTTTCAGATCTACGTAGGGACTGGAAAACAGCTGCTTTCTGTGCAGTGTGGCGAAAATTTAATTATCATATTTCCGTAATTTAGCGAAAACCAGAAGATATCTAGGCGCCCAGACAAGCTTTTATAAGTTCTTTGCATCCTATTTGATAATGCATAAAATTCAATGAGGCATGCAATTTATAGTCTACACAGCTGCTGATTTTTCTACCAAGTTGCATTGAGATATTGCATTGCATGCATTTTTTAATCCACTCGACAGCTGATTTATGATGAATAGTTCTATCACAGTATACATACAGTATGGAAACTTGGCTAGTACCCTGTCGCAAAAATCCGCCATCTGGTTAGGAAGCGCCGCATTGTAATAGTATTGATGGTAGGTTCGGATCACTTTAATGGTTCGGATCAATTGATCTCGTTCACTGCTACAAGCCAATCAGAAGACTAAGGATTGGAACTTCCCAAGGTCACGTGACGTGTCTAGTATTTGCGCCATGTAAAAATCATTGGTTAGATGGGCGTTTTATTGACAGTTTTCATTCTGTATCTATTCTGTGATTCTATAGTCTGATTTTTACTCTAATATTGGCGTATGAAGGAGGCTCCTTATTCCTTTTATATTATCCTTGAAATGCAAAATTTCCTAAAACCTTGTATATACGTCGACACGCAATTTAAAAAGGAACATACCTGTCAAATTTCATGAAAATCTGATACCGCGTTTCGACGTAAATGCGCAACATATAAACAAACATTTAAACATTAAGAGAAATGCCAAACCGTCGACTTGAATCTTAGACCTCACTTCGCTCGGTCAATTATCGCTAAAAAATATAGTGAGAAATCTCGCCAAAAGCCAAGATTCACCATATGGTTTATCAATTTTATGTGAGGTCTTTTAGGTCAGTTCACAGTAATGTCGATCAAAACTTTGCCCGATGCCAAGACATTGGTTGGTTAGAAGCATGTACGGAAAAAGTGAATAGAGCTGCAGTGTGCACTGACTTATGTGTGATGCTAATTCGAGATATAGCTAAATGGGCTTCGACAAACGACTGTGCAACGACCAACCATTTATGACAGTGATTTTAAACTATGTCTCACATAGCTATGTTTGATTTTACGTAACGACTCTCCAACCGGGCATCTACCTCTCGCTTTATTTTACTATTTACTAATATATCTTTACCATTCATGCATTGAACAGATCCAGAGAGAATCAGCAGTACTCTCTAGATGGTTCATAGAATGAACTAATCCCGCAGATCGCAAAGGACAAAATAAATAGAAATAGATTTAAAAGAGCAGTACGGAATTGGTTATATGATACTGGCATTTACCAGACCAAGGAGCTCATTGTAAATAGGATATAGAATGAACTACTGTCTTCTTTTTATTCTACCTTTAATAACTAATAACAAACCTTTATAACTAAAATATTACTAATTACATTCTTTATACATGTTTTAGAAAAGAATATTATTGACCGAGCGAAGTGAGGTTTAAGATTCAAGTCGACAGGTTGGCATTTCTCTTAATGTTTAAATGTTTATATGTTGCGCATTTATGGCGAAACGCGGTAATAGATTTTCTTGAAATTTGACAGGTATGTTCCTTTTTTAATTGCGCGTCGACGTATATACAAGGTTTTTGAAAATTTTGCATTTCAAGGATAATATAAAAGGAAAAAGGAGCCTCTTTTATATGCCAATATTAGAGTAAAAATCAGACTATAGAATTATTCATCATAAATCAGCTGTTTAGTGGACTAAAATACTACCCGTTCAAATACATCGAACATCTTGAAAATGTATCTTTCCATCAATGTTAGTATACAGTTGACTATAATACTACCCGTTCAAAACATCGAACATCTTGAAAAATGTATCTTTCCATCAACATTGTATACAGTTGTATGCAGCGACTGGCATCTGCAATGTGAAATGTAACTCGACATTGCTTGGCTGCCAAGTGTCGCCTCAAGTCACAGAACGCACAAGGCTTGTGTCCACTCATCTCTCCCTGGTAATTGGAAATTGATCGACTGGCAAAACTGTTTGAAAGATCTAGGCAATTATGTTTAAGAAACAGAAGGATTGTTGTCGATAAATACCACAAAACACCTGAGACAAATGAGATGGTGTGTTCTATTCTTAAGACATTCAATCATCTCCCAAACCATTTTACGACATATCAGGTGAGAACAATATTACTATCATATGTACTAGGAAAATCTTCAATCCTTGAGAAGGTGGAAAAGGGCAGTTAAAAAGATCTCTAGCACCACAGAGATGATTTTGTCTCGATCAAACATTTTAATAATATTATCAAAAATAGATATCCAATGTTAAAGTTCAGTATATATAATGATAAGAATCAAGAACCTCCCTAACATGAATTACCTTATACAAATTACACATCTATTATTTATTTAGGGTATGGCAGATACACAACACATATAACGCTCATGAGTCTCAAATACCGACATATACACTGTATATTTCCGATTTATTTGAAATGTTGTGTAGTTTTCAATCAGGAAAACATAAGTTTGTCTGACCGCCATCATTTGCTAGTCTATTTAGCGTTAACCAATACACGTTATATATTATAATTAAAGCTAAACGTTACTTCTGCATACGAGAATATTATTGCATCTATTGTTGGAAATTTCCAGAATTTGGAACATTTCCTGACTTGTACGTGTAGCTTAAGGTGATCTACGTTTAGATTGTTGTTGCATTCTTTCGTTTAGTCTGAAATGCTCCATCTGTAACTGACGGCGAAACGAACTCAACTGAGTTAGGACATTATCTGGCGAGGAATGCACTTGATCTGCATGATTTCCGAGTACAGATCTGGGTTGAATGTAGCTTCTTTCAACCGCTGGTACCTAAACAGAACAAAATTTTGCTTATTTATTTACTTATCCAGAAGAACTTGGAGAAATGAAGTAATATTTATTCATGATGAATTTTTAAATTCAATGAAAACAGCTTGAATGATATTGCCAAAACCACAAATTTATTAAAACAATTAGAGCTACTAGTTTCTGTTGTTTCAAACCAGTTTAGTACAAGTTTCAGTGTGAACAAACAGCCTAGATTTGGTTGTTATCAATCTCTAGCAAACTCTATATTCATACTCATATCTATATATTTACTTGATAAAAAATATTCATATTCCTTTATCATTGATTTGGTCACTTGAAGAATCGGTCGCATTGATGTTGAAAAAAATTTTCAATTTCAAATTGATGACGTTGAAGCTCAGCTAGAATCCAATAATTTGGAGTTCAGCCACGTCCACAAACGCCCCATAATAAGTGATATGTTGGCCGTAGTTCTCATGTAGACTAACTGTTTTTATCAATATTACAATTAAAATTCCAGAAATAGTTATTTGTATATCTATAGTGAAAAGTACTGTTTTTCTCCCTGAGGGAAAAGTTTGAAGCCCGAGGCGAAACCAAGGGCAACAATTTTCCTGAGGGAGAAAAAACATTTTTCACTCGTGATATACACAACATTTTTCCTCCACCTACATTTTTATAAAAACTGCAAATAAAATAATTTTTAAAAACTTACGTGACCAAACATTAGGGGTATTCACAATGTTGTTTTAGCTAGCTAAAGTGCTATTTGATAACTCTGGATTGTGAACGCCCCATCTAAAAAACCATCTGCTATTAGCTAACTGCAGTAGTGATCCAAGCGGATAATTTGTGTAACTTAAAGTTAGTTTGAAAAAGTAAGATTATAAACATATGGCTGCCGCTTTAACAGAGATAGCTAGAGTTAGCAGACTCAAACCTGCGCTATCTGCCACCTCGTCTGTTAATTTTTTTCTAACGTATCACTATAGCATTGAGTTAACACAGACTTAGCAAATAGCTGGAGTTAGCGAATAGCTCAACTTAGCCAGCTATCTCCAACATTGTGAATACCCCTATTGTGTTACAACGTAATCTAAAAAGTAAACAGAAACAGCTGGCTTGTAATCACAGTTCTCCGCCGACAGCGCTATCTGTCGACAAAAGTTGTAACAACAATGACCGCCACATGGTGAATGAAGTTCCCGTTTCAAATTTGATTAGTTAATGAGGAATATTCGTTGTCTGGTATTTTGAATAACATGGAATAAAATTTTTTTTACATTTTTTAAAGATAGTGATATGAAGTTTGTAATAATTTTAGCATATAAACATGAATTTCATAATATTAATCAAATGTCCGGTTGAGGTATTGAATTAAGTTGGTTTAATGACTACTCTATATGCTTCCTCATCTGAGCTTAGACCTTCTAACCTAATTCAAATGTACGTTTTTAAAATAGAGATGCTTCCCATGTTATTTAAATGGAGCCACTTTTACGCTCTAGGGAGTTTTCCTGTTTTTTCCTCCCGAGAGCGAAAAAGTGACACTTTAGTATTATGTTCCAGGGAGTAAAGTAAGCACTTTAGACAGGAGGTGGAGGAAAAATAAATAAAAAATAATGTGTGTTGCATGATAAACACATATTCACATAAGTTCAACTCTTAGTTGAGAGTGAAACATAAGTGCTACTGTTAGTGTCCAGCCTAAGATGCTGTCTTATTTAGTTGGTCAAGCAAGATGCAAACACGGAAATAAGAACTTCTTTGACGCAAATAACAATTGTCAACAAAATATTCTGTGCATACAATCGTCAAACGCTGTTCAATTTTGAATCTTTTGGAAAATCACAATAACTGTGACTATTGAGGACATATTGGTATAATGGCTAATGACTGCAATTTTAGAAGTCAATATACTGTATATTGACCAAGGTTCTAGTGTAATACATTAGTTACTGAACAGTAATATTGTCCAAATTGATTGTGTAATGAGCTGAATAGCATCTGGAGGTAGCAATAGCTCGAGCTTCTATGTCAGACCAATGTTCCGTCTAACTTTGTTAAGTTTTTTATAAGTTGAGAATGATTTCCAAACAAGCTTGTTATCGTCAACATTATTGCGTCATCACAGCGAAGGCCTTCGAGCAAAATTGTTTGAGGTTGGGTGTTTGTATCTCTGATTTTTGTTGATTTTTCTTCACTGCTCTATTGAGGATCAAATATTTTTCTATCATTATAATTTGTAATTTTCCAGTGATTTATTTATTATTATTGGTTGTTTATTTCATGTTAGAAGCCTCTTCACTGATAACAGAACAATGATGATGAACATGTGTGTTGCATGATAAACACATATTCACATAAGTATAATCTTAGTTGAGAGTGAAACATAAGTGCTACTGTTAGTGTCCAGCCTAAGATGCTGTCTTATTTAGTTGGTCAAGCAAGATGCAAACACGGACATAAGAAGAGGCTACCAGCTGCTATGAGAAGGCGGAAATAAAAATGTCCGGAACTAATATGTATATGGAATTTCCAATCCCGACAGCTAGTGGACACTTGGTTGACGCTCCTATTGTCCCTGTGTGCAGGCTGCTTTAGGCAATAAGATGAGGGTCATTTGTTTGAAATAATAGACAATACGTTTCTGCCTCACCCAGTGTTAACGGTATAAACGGTAGCGTTTTACAGTAACAACTGTGACTTATTTAGCTGAGTGTTGTATTGATACTGGGGTGCCTACACCGTGGAGCGAGTGCTACACTAACCTGCCATTTGTTGTCCAGTATTTGAGCGTTGTTGGAGCGAGGCTTGACACTGACACATGGCGAGACTGCCTTCAGCACGGGCTGGCGTCTACAGGGTGAAGCGTCGGCCTGCCTTCTACCCGCTACGGAATGCGTCTCAAGCCGGGGAGATGGTGGGAGGGGTGGAGGAAGAGGCGCACTACAAGCGGGGTCGGCTAGCAGCGGTGCTTTCAACATATTCTCAGCTGATTCAATCAGCTGACAGACCGGGTCACCTGGTTCAGCAGCACGCACTTGGTTGCTGTCCTCCTTGGAGCAGTGAGTGACAGTCACCGGGCGCATACGTTCTTTGCCCCCTGCTGGCTTCTCCCTCGTGTCGTGCTGTTGTATATCAGCCAGTCTCTGACGCAGAACGTCATCTTGGATATGCCTCTGTACAAACAAAATACTCCATCAAATTCACATTCCAAATTGCAATTATAAATGGAATACTGTAGTTTGTTTTCACAAAGTTTGATTGTATTAACAATAATAATATTTAAAATGTTTCTTAAAAGGTTTGTCACTCTAGTCTAGATTCATAAGGAGATTCATCATAAATACTGTATTGCTTTTTATTGACTTCTTCTTTGAACACGGACTGGACCCATATTTGAGAAGTATTTTTCAGGTAAATTAATATTGTATGTACTTTTCTTAAAATGATATGAATTTTAAATTTGATTGTTTAAATCTTGATCGTAGAGGCGTTATTGATATTAAGGAACAGGTGAAATAACCTATTGTAACAATTCAAACACCCCGCTCACATAGGTTAATAATTATTAGAATAGCAGAGTCATCACTCAGGCCACCAAATTGGACTCCCTTTTGAACCGATGAGCTGAGAGAGTGAGGACCGTGTAGAGGCAAAACGGAAAGGAGAACGTTTCGAGGCGCGCTAGAGGAAGTTTGTGCGGGATAGAGAGAGAGAGAGAGGTCCACCGCCTGGTGACATACGAGGATATTCGCTGGTCTCAAGATCACTTGTGAGGCTATATATCCTTAGAAGGATATCCTTGTAAGTACCCAGCATTTTTCTTGGTTGGAATCGTTAATATATGCTTCTAGAAGGGCAACTAGCCCACTTTCATTGAAATCGGAAAATATCACCACAAGTGACTTTCCATCTACTGCATTAGTTGATAGTGTACTCCGCCAGGGCTGCGCTGAACGCAGTTTTCTCTCTCCAAAAAGAGAGAAGATGGGTGATCCTTATGGGGATATGAGCTGTGATTGGCTCATTTGAATTTCAGAGAGAGTAAATGTATCTTAATCGTCACTTGCTAGGCTAGAGACGGGCAACAGCGCTGCGCTATTGCCAAGTTGACATCGTAAGCAAAAGAGTCATGGAGTGGATGTTTCAGCTTTTGCAGTCTGATCCACCTTCCCCCAAATGAACCCAGAGAATTTCTGTGATTTATTTGGGCGATAGGGGATGTTAAATTTCTCCTTAGGTGATGTAGTATTAAGCCTTCTAGGTAATCTGAAATACTTACAACTAAGGAAGGAATTTTACTAAGTTAATTTACTAATTTTACCAAGTTATTACTAGTTTTTAATGTTACTTTACTAAGGAAGGAATTCAAATTATTTAAAACTACAGAATTTTACTAATAATGGAATGATTTATTAACAATTTGAACCATGCAAAATATTATCAAGTTACAGAATTTAAATTGAAAAATGGTTGTGTTTCTCCACTTGAGATACTTGAGATCAATAGGGTCAGTCTTTAGATTATTATGATAAATTTCGTGAAATTAGGAATATTTGAAGTTAAAGTTTTTGAGATAGTTGAAAAATCTGTATAGTGGTACTAATGTACACTGAGCATGGAAAATTCAAAATTTTCACGTTTAAATGACTCCCACTCGGGTCCCTGAGAACGAAAAAAATTGCAATTAGTCTTAAAATGTAGAGAAAAACTTCCTCTTCAAAATGGTTAGTATTTCAATTCCAGGACTCCTGACTTATGGAGTTACATAGCAGGGGTTTCTCATCCTTTTTCAGATAAATTGAGTCATTCTTCCAATTTTATTAATGAAGCTCGATTAAAAATTGTTCAAAATATTCGAATTTATACTCAAAAATACTCAAATTCCAGAGAAAATGATGCTCTTCATTTAGTATATGGTATCTCTTATTTAACGAATGAAATTTGAATGATTACATTGTCGTAAAGTCTGCTTTATCAAATTTTACAAATTTTTCAAATATTTGTTGAGTTATAACTTGGTAACTATTGAAGGTACCGTTATGTTTTTGATCTAGAAATGTAGAGAAATTCATCCTCGAAAAGATAGTTACTGAAAATTTGCTTGCCCAATGCCTAATCCATTACAATTTCAAAAAATTAGTATCAAGTATTTGTGATAAAATCAAGAAAAAGAAGTAAATTCTTGTAATTACCCGCATTATGTAGTCCAGTCTTTCTTGTTCTTCAATCTCATACTGTCTTCTCAGTTTTTCCTGTTGTTCTCTTACTCTCCTTTCTATAGCTTCTTCTTCAAGTCTTTCTCTTTCCTTCCTTTCAGCTTCCAATTTTTGTCTTTCTTCAATCTGCTTCTTCAACTCTTCTCTGTATTGGTACTGACGTATGTACATTTCAGAAGTTGGCTTTCCCACTGAAACATCAATGAAAAAAACATTATTGAATGATTGAGGACGAAATAATTATTGAGTACATAAAATGATAAAGCAATCCAACAGTTTCATAGCTCGAGATATCTTGCATTTTGTCTGAGAATGAAGCTAAGCTTAATAACTAGCTTAAGCTAATATGTTATTAGAACCATTTACTGTAAATCAATTGATTTTGATTTCCAACAGTCTCATAGCTCGAGATATCTTGCCATTTATTTTGAGAATGAAACTTAGCTTAATATGTTATTAGAAGAATTTACTGTAAATCAATTGATTTTGAACAAGGTTTTGGGAATAAAGATCCATTTATGAACGATTTTCCCAAAATAGAAACTTCTTTGGAGGTTTTTATCCAGACCTAGTGGAGAAGATATGAGACTAGAAACGAAGTACTGCCTCTCATTTCTCATTCATCATTTACTCTGCCCAATCTTAGTTATTGCCCACAAAAGCTCACTAATATTCTACATGGACTGTGCTAGTGATGATAATCAATATGAACTCCAACATGAACCTTTTCTAGTAAACTCGAAAGTTCGAAGAAATCTGAAGAGTAAATACCTTCTCCAGCAGCTGGGTTGTCAAAAACAGGGGTTGAAGGAGAAATGCCAGAAAAACAATAGGCACTTTTGTGTAAGTCCAGGTTTCCTCTTCCTATTGAATTATAAAAAAAATATTAAAACTTTATCAAAGTATAATGAGCAAGTTGAAGATGGAATAAAAACGTTCAAGTATGTGAATCAGATAATTATGCTTTTAAATGAAATGTTAAAGAATATCTAGTAGTCTTAAATACATTTTTTTTCAAAAATTCAAATCAAATTTATTTCATCAAATTGAAAACAATACAATGTATGAATCATAAAAATAATAGATAAGCAATAAATACATAATAAGATTCCAATCAACACATATAACTCGTTTTCAATCTGACAAAGCCAGCAAAACCTAGGTCTGTGCGCTGGCATAGGTACTGATGGCATAGTAGTATTGAAGATCTATTCCCGGATACTAGAAAGACGACTTAGAGTAGAGGTGGAGGAGGGACTGGAGGAGGAACAGGCGGCGTTTAGAAGAGATCGTCAGACCAGTGATCATATATTTACTATCAGACAAGTCATGGACAAATGACTGAGCCGCGCTGGTGACACCTACTTGGCCTTCCTGGATTTGAAAGCAGCATTTGATACTGTTCCTAGAGAGTACCTGTGGTCAGCCTTGAGGGAGGCGGGGGCATCTTATGAAATAATGAAAAGGATCAAGAGCCTGTACAAGAATGTAACCGGAGTTGTGAGAATAGGAGGTGCTGTGTCCGGAGAGTTTAAAATGGATAAAGGCGTCAAGCAGGGAGACAGCCTCAGCCCTCTGTTATTCATAGTGGACCAAATATTGAAATATGTAAAAGAAGAACAAGTAGAAGTAAAGTCGGAAATCATCAGCTCCGTCCTGTGTATGTTCAAGCACTTATCAATGCGGATGACATTGCATTGATATCAACAAACAAAAGAGACCTTCAGAATTCTGTCACGGAATGGTGTAGTGCAATAAGAGACAAGGGAATGATAGTAAATACAGATAAGAGTAAGGTAATGGTGATATCTAAGATGCAGGGAAATGCAGAAATGGAAATAAAGTGGAATGGAAAATCTATGGAAAGAGTGAATAACTTTGAATATCTGGGAACTGTCATTTCCACAGATGGAAAGGTTGATGAAGAAATCAATAATAGAGTAAGGAAAGCTAACCAGGTATACTACCAAATAAGCAGGACACTACTTGGGAAAAGAGAGATAAGCCAGGGAACAAAAATGAAAATCTATCAAGCAGTTTTTAAGCCCATCCTAATGTATGGAACAGAATGCCTGACACTCCTAGATAAGCATAAAAGTAGAATTACCTCCTCAGAAATGAGATATTTAAGAAAAGTCGTTGGAAAGACAAGGAGAGACAGAGTGAGAAATGGAGTAATCAGAGATACTCTAAAGGTTAGGAAAAATGTAAACAAAATGAATCTTGCTTTGAGTCAAGTTGATGAGTTCAACTTTCAACTTAGAATTGAAAAAGTGTATGCTATGCATTCTCAAGTGAACATGACTAACTTTTGTAGGCAAAACGGCTTTGTTGAAACATATGAACCCATGAATAAAATCATGTTCTTGAAGAAAACAAAGCACAAAGTTTCCATTGATGTATTAGTATTCAAAGGTTGTTTCAAGTTGCTTACTTACAAGATGATGACAGTGAATCACATGATGAAAGGGTATTCCCAACACACAATGATTAGGAATCCTGTGTCATGCCGGGATTCAGAATAGCAATGACCGTAAATACTATGTATGGTAAGAGTCCATAATTGTATCTTTTTTCTTTCCTGTAGCCTATTTTTCTTGGCCCTTAATCTTTTCAATTTTCGATTCTTTCCTGTCTTTGTGTAATATTCAGTAAATTTCTTCTATGATGCATATCTTAACCAATCTTGTCCATAGTCATTTAAATTTGTATTTTTTCTGAAATAATTTTGGAAGTTGAAATAGTAGCTTATTTTCCTAATCTTTAAATTGTTGATAAAACTTAACTTTTGTAAAATCTATCCATTGTAGTGTAAATAATTGTTTGCTTGTGACATATTTTTTCATCATGTATCACTCATGTGAAGTGTATCAATTTTGTGTGTGTTGTTTTAGGAAATTTATTTACCCAGTTTTCTATTTCTCTTTTTTGTATTTTTTAGGGAACTTATTTACCCATTATTCATCTTGATCGTCTTTGTATTATAATCTTGAAATGTTTGTACTTATTATACAGTCTTTAAATTATAAATTATGTTATTATAATAAATAAACTTCAAAATTGAAAGTATTAATGAATTCTGTAGCCATATATATGTGATGTATTAATGAAAGTTAGCTTGAATAATAATGTTTTATTGAATAAAAACGTTTTGTTATATTATTAATTGAAATAAGTTTTTGTGATTGATATCTTTTTCAAAATTTTAAAACTGTTTGTTCTATAAATTTTGATATGATTGATTATCGTTTGAAATGGATGCTGGAGTGTATGTAGAATTTTTAGTGGGGTTTGTTGATTAGAATTTTGCTGGTATGTGATTGTTTTTTGAGATGGAAACCCATTATTGCCTAAAGAAGGAATAACAGAGGTTATGACTTAGAGGTAATGAGATAATATTTTTTGTGTTGATTACTTATGTTGATTTCCATAGATGCAAAATAATGATTAATAATGTTGATTGCCATAGATGCAGATTACTTATGAATATTGTTTGCCTTTGAAGCAAAATATTATTGATATTTTGAATGTTTTCTTGTTCAATGATTGATAGTAAAGTTTTGTCATAAAATGTAGTTTGTGTTTAGAACATTGAAAAGTCGAAATAAACTATAGTATCCGGCAAACGATGATTAACAATATTAAATAATTTGCTTTTTATACAATTTTTGAACAAAATTAAAACTAAATAATTTTGAAACCCTGAATGATAAATCATAAATGTGAAATGAACTTGCTATAAATGAAATGTTATATTAAATGATAATGAAATGTAGATATATTATGAAATGATTGTGAATAGAAGATCAATTGTCTGAAATTATTGAAATATATATATTGAAATTAATTTTGTTGTGATGATCTGATGTTTTTTACAATTTTGATAATGATACAGGGTGTTATGAAATTCTATTTCTATTTTGAAGAATGGATTAAATTTTGATATTTGAACAGTGAATAGATGGAAGTGAAATTTTTTTTTATAGTGAAAATTTATCATTGATATGTCCATATTTCACAATTTATGTATTGCTGACTGTATAATAGGATGTTAACAAATTTCAATTTCATAAATATTTAAAAATAATTTTCATGTGTATTAGATTGTATTGATAGCCTAATCAAGTTTTTCTTTTAGTTTATAAGCATTTTAAGATAACAGGTACAGCACAGACATTAACATTGAAATAGTTATCATGTGAATCTCGAAATCAGCAACAAGTGAACGCCATGAAGAGTGTTAAGAACATTTGGGTGATTTTCGAACTAGTGTGACATAACTACGCCAATATCTACGCCAATATCTACACTAATAACTACGCCAATATCTACACCAATAACTAAGCCAATATCTACACCAATAACTGCGCCAATGCCAATATCTACGCCGATGCCTGCGCCAACGCCAATGCCCGCGCCAATGCCAAAATCTGCGCCAATGCTGATGCCAACACCAATGTCAACGCCAATAACTACGCCAATGCCAATATCTATGCCAATGCCTGCGCCAACGCCGATGCCTACGCCAATGCCAATGCTTGCGCCAACGCCGATGCCTACGCCAATGCCAATGCCTGCGCCAATGCCAAAATCTGCGCCAATGCTGATGCCAACGCCAATAACTATGCCAATGTCAACACCAATATCAACGCCAAAATCAGTGCTGATATCAATGCCTGCGCCAATGCCAATAGCTACGTCAATGCCTGCACCAATGCCAAAATCTGCGCCAATGCTGCACCAATGCCAATAGCTACGCCAATGCCTGCGCCAATGCTGATGCCAACACCAAAATCAACGCCGATGCCTGTGCTGATGTCAATGTCTGCGCCAATGCCAATATCTGTGCCAATGCTGATACCAATGCCTATGCCTGCGCCAATGCTGATGCCAATGCCAAAATCAATGCCGACACCAAAGCATACGCCAATAACAATGCCAACGCTTATTGCTGACTTTGTATCTCAAACTTCAACACTACTACATTACCTGGAGGTAATTGCCATCCATGTTCACATTCACAACTTTGAATTCAGAAGAACAGTCACAGTATCATGAAAGAATTGATTCAAAAAATCCTCTCCTAAATTATTCCTGTATGCAGAACTCTAAACCTTGAAAGCTGAAAATATCAAAAAACCAAACCTTACCTAAATTAATCCTCACCTAAATTAATCCTGTATGCAGCGTCTATCTCTTTTCCAAAAAACGAATTACATTGTCATTTCAAGCCTGAAATGTACATTGTATAATTACAAATATGATACAAAATTTACGTGACTCTGTATTGAATTTGGAATGCAGCCGTCTACTACAAGCATGAGGCAATGCTAACTGAGATGTCACCTGTATCGAGTTTGGTATGCAGCCGTCTACTACAAGCATGAGGCAATGCTAACTGAGATGTCACCTGTATCGAGTTTGGTATGCAGCCGTCTACTACAAGCATGAGGCAATGCTAACTGAGATGTCACCTGTATCGAGTTTGATATGCATCAGTCGACTACAAGTATCAGCCCAACACTACGTGCATCCAGATCAGCCCAACACTAACGTCATCACATTGGAGTCACACTTAACTGAAAATCATACTGAGTGCCTTAATGGACTGTTTTCCAAAATGTGCATCAATAAAATCAACCGCGTCAATAGTGAAAGAAATGAACATTTTTTGATTTATTGAAATTTTATGTGAAAATTAAATGTAACAATTCATCAATTCATTTAAAAAAAAAAAATAAAAATAATAAATTTTTCATTCAACATACTAAATTTTTTATGCAATAAAAATTAAATTTTTCTATCTATTAAATTTATGTGCAATTTCAAAAAACTATTCTTTACATATTAAACTTTCTGTTGAGATATTTTTCTTTAAATTATAAAGCTAAATCAAAAGTAATATTGATATTCTATATTTTGAGATATTGTTTGGAAACATATAACAAACGCTATTGATGAATTTTTATAATAATTTTCAATATTATTGGATGACATGTAATGTTTTTCTAGAAAAAATTGTTACTGTTCTCAAATTTAAATTTCAACAATTTTCATTAGGGTCAATGTAAATTTTTTTTTAAATTTTCAAACAGTAAAATTTTTTTATGTCAAGAGGGGGGTATTTGTAATATTACATTTTTTCTCACATTTGAAATCAAATCTTCAATTCGAGATCTATGGAACTTTATAGTAAATATCAGAGTCATCAATAGACGGACAAACTTTTTGACGGAGAATTTTTTATCGTAAATGATTGTTGCATTGTTCCATGGTGTCACCGGGGCTAATTACTAGATAAATGGTTTATTTAAATCGAGATATATATAAAAATTTAAAATAATAGTTTCAAAATAAAGTTTTATTGAGAACAGATGTAGAATGTGAATTCTAAACTTGTAAGTTATAAGTGTCTATAAAATCTATACTGAACAAGGCGTTGGCTTTGTGACTTGCAACTTAGGTTTTTTCCTGTTAGCCTCTCTAGAAAAATGGCTGGCTACGAGTGTTGTTGTAAAATTTTGCTCTGAATCATTTTCGTTTATTAATGTTTTAAATTGAGTTTTATACAAATTTTTGTGTTCTATTTTGTTAAGATATAGCTAATTTGTGTCTTCAAGCAAATAGCCACTGTTTTTCAACTGTAAACTAGATAAGTATTTTAGTTCGTAGTTACTCTAAAAATAATTAGGCTTAAGATATAGTTCTTTGTGTATTTGTATAAATTCATCTGAAGATTATAAGTTAATTTGCTCTGAAAACTGGATTTCTCATTCATAGGCAATAGATCCATTCACAATTTATCAAGAATCTATTTCATTGGAGCCGACAACTATCCTTAGGTTAATAGGTGGAATGCTATTCCAACCATTTAAGGAAAAATTGGTAGCACGGCAATATATATATATATGGATAAGCATATGACTCTGTAGTTCTCACATTGAACTGAACTACCTTTTTTATGTATGGGAACAATCACATTTTTCTCCCATTCTGATGGAATTTTGGCATACTGCCAGACATCTTTACACAACTTCCATATCCAGTTAGCTACTCTTTCCCCTCCATATTTAATGAGTTCGGGTGTTATACCATCATATCCAGCTGCTTTCCCCAATTTCATGCACTCTATGGCATTTTGAACTTCTTGAAAGGATATCTGCATTTGCTCTTCTACTTGATCTTCTTCATTAGCACCATAAATAGGTCTTACCTCCTCCTGAAATGCCTTTTCATAGTAATTTCTCCACACCTGCAATACATCTTTCAGTTCTGATTTCACCCTTCCCTCCTCATCAATCACACTTCTCACACGCTTTCCATACTTTCCTCGTAGGGCTCGAACTGTGTGCCAAAATTTATTACTCATTGCTTGACTGTTTTCCTCAATTTCCCTTCCAAACTCCTCCCATGACTCCAACTTAGCCTTTCTTACTTCTTGTTTGGATTCTCTTCGTCTTTGTACATATTCAGTCCAATCATCTGCATTTTTAGTTCTGAGAAACTTTTTCCATGCCTCCTTCTTCAGTCGAACCTTCTCTTTCACCAAATCGTTCCACCACTTGGTTCTTTTTACATGCTCTCCCACTACTGTCTTTCCACACACTCCCTCTGCAACTCTCAACAGCGACTTCTTTAGTAGGCACCATCTCTTCTCAATATTTTCTTCTGAGCTTCCATCAATTTCTTCCTCCTTCCTCAAGAGCTCCTCAGTTATCAGCCTTTGATATTCTCTTCTGTTCTATGCCTTCTTCAATTCCATTATCTTTATTTTCTCATACTTGACAGATTTATACTTCTTTGGAGGTCTAATTTGTGTGTCCATAATCAATAGTTTGTGCTCTGTACTGAGCTCCGCACTCCTGTACACCCTCACATCCGTTACCGCATATCTGAAGTGCCTTGAGTATACAAAATAGTCAATTGCACTTTTGACTCCTCTGTTGGGTGATTCGAATGTGATTTTATGGATACTTTTATGGGCGAAGAAGGAATTTCCAACTAACAGATCGTTATCCACACAGAACTCCAGCATTCTCTTGCCACTACCATTCAGTACCGACTCTGCTCCATGCTTTCCTAGGCATCCATGTCCTATTGTGATATCATTGCCTACCCTCGCATTCCAGTCACCCATGATTATTATGTGCTTTGCATACTGTCGGGCCTTATCAACTGTTTCCTGTAAGGCTGAGTAAAATGTCTCTTTCTCTAGTTCAGCCGTTTTAAATTACTACAAGATATTATTGAATTCACCCTGCAATTTTAACCAATCCTCTATTACTTGCAAAGTTGACTTTGAGATCCTGTTCATGAGAAAATTTTCCGGTATACAATTGATTAATTTATGGCATATTTGATCAAATTGCCTTCTACACACAGTTAGGTCCGTTCGTGGTACAGGAAAAATGGTAGGCGAACGAAAACTGTCCTTTTTTTACATGAGCTGTGAACAGATTTTTATTTTTATTCAGGTACATAATTAAATTCTTTACAAAAATTTGCCTAATTTTAAGTACTTTGAAATAAGTTCATTGCAATACAATTTGATTACTTATGATTACTGTGTCACAAAGTAAAATTGTGACGAGAAAATAATAAATAATATTATTGAAAGACGCTCGGTTATCAGCAAAGCTAGCTGACCGCGTAGATAAGGAGGGTACCGATGGCACACCATCTTCCGCGCATCGAGACGATTCTTACCGCCTCTGGCGGCGGCGAAACTCCATCCCCTCTACTTTGGGAGAGTATATAAACGCCGGACGAGCCCCAGACCACAGCATTCTGCTCCCAACATTCCTCTCCTGTACAGCGGCCCGTTGGCTGCCGTACGTCCCTGACATCCTGTCCTTGTACAGCGGCCCGTTGGCTGCCGTCCCTAACCTTCCATCCTCCCAGGGCACAGCGGCCCGTTGGCTGCCGTCCCTATCCTCTCACCCTCCCAGGGCACAGCGGCCCGTTGGCTGCCGTCCCTATCCTTCCATCTCCCCAGGGCACAGTGGCCCGTCGGCTGCCGTCCCTAACCTTCTATTCTCCCCAGGGCACAGCGGCCCGTTGGCTGCCGTCCCTAACCTTCCATTCTCCCAGGGCACAGCTGACCGTTGGCTGCCGTCCCTATCCTTCCATCTCCCCAGGGCACAGCGGCCCGTTGGCTGCCGACCCTAACCTTCCATCCCCCCAGGGCACAGCGGCCCGTTGGCTGCCGTCCCTAGCCTTCCATTCTCCCAGGGCACAGCGGCCCGTTGGCTGCCGTCCCTATCCTTCTATCCTCTCCGGGCACAGCGGCCCGTTGGCTGCCGTCCCTCCTGTCTATCCTTCCTCTTCCTACTACACTGGAGCGGAACCGAGGCCGTAAGGCCAATACAAAATTACCTGGGTATCAATCACCTACCTCTGAAGGTACTCAGGGTGTACGTGATAACTGATTATATTATTATGTATTTCTCAAATTGTACGATAAACCAAAAATTTCCTAATAAGAGATGAGGTTTAAAACATTTTCCACGAAAGCCTATTTCGAGTCTAAATAACAATATTATTCGTCTATCAAATTGATTTCTGTAATAGGTTTCGCTTCCAAACGAGAAATATATTTCCTCATGCAAGAATAAAACCTATTTTTTCGTTGAAAGATCACTTGTTGACGAACATCACAGCATTTTTAGCAACGTGTTTCAATATAACATATTGTGCTGCAATTTGGAACTACACAGAAGCTGGATCTAGATTCATTTATTTAGAATTAGCTTCATCCTAGTATAGATTCAAAACTCATTAACTAAATTTATCCAATTTATTTCTACTCTTTCAATGCTTTTCATAAAAATCATGATTTGAATATTTTACCTTTAGAATCATTTCATAGAAAAGTTCACATAGAGAGTCTGTTGCTGTCCCAGTCAGTTATATGATTTGTAATTGTATTAATAAATGAATAAGTGAATACATGTTTCTTTTTGGCTCGAAAATGTGCGATACCAGCACGAAACACTTCGACACTATAAGACGTGCGTATTGATATTTTTCACAATGAGTATTTTTATTATAACTTATATTAAAATAGGCCTAAGTGTTGAATATTACCTCTTGGACTTTTCATTGGGCTTCTGCTCCTATCTGAGTATTCAGGAGAAGTTGGCAGACTTAGACCACCTCTCATGACTCTGTAGTCATCCGGCTCCTGCATTTCAAGGAAAAAACTCGATTCAATACAAATCATGATAAAATTATTCAAATTCAATATTATTACTTGAGCAACGGCGAATGCTTTGAGCATGCGCCGCATGCCTCAC
This sequence comes from Nilaparvata lugens, assembly GCF_014356525.2. NCBI lineage: Eukaryota > Metazoa > Arthropoda > Insecta > Hemiptera > Delphacidae > Nilaparvata > Nilaparvata lugens. Next base: position 26,376,579 of record NC_052505.1, read on the forward strand.
AAAAACAGTTAGATAGAAGAGAAATAATTATGGTTGCTTAAACTTTATAAGTGTTCAAGATAGATACTAGAATTTATAATTTCTATAATGAATAATCCAAGTTTTCAGTAACAAATAACGAAATATGTAATAATAGTAAAAGTTGGCTAGTGAACTAGCTGTGGATGGAAGCGATTTATTCTTATGCAATTCAGAAGTCAACAGCGGAAAATTGATGTGCGCTCAATCACAATACGAATGGTTCATTACTGCATAATATTGCATTCGATCGACTTCAGTTTGTAGTTTTCAAGATATCCGCTCTTAAAAGTGTGACACTAAATTGTAGTTTTCAAGATATCCGCTCTTAAAAGTGTGACATTAAAAAGAAAAATCTGGTGTGGCGCACTCACACAACTTTCCTTGCCGTTATGAGAATTGATCACCTGACGCTAGTGTTGTCGCACATCTCAAGTCTACTTATAAACAAAGATCTGAGCCAGCTGGTGACAGGACAATAACGGTGGAGACATACGAGGTCTGCTATCTCTTCATAGTGAATCATTTAACAGAATCAACGGTTACCAACAGTTTGCAATTGGATAATCACATTTTCTGGAATTTCGAGCTTATTTTAAATTTTAGGTGAAAATATTTCTGAACATCAATCGTAGAGATTTTCATGCTCAATCTTTTCCACTAGAATTTTTTTGTTTAAATTGTATTTGAAGCCTGATAATTTGGAATCTAAAATCAAACTTTGCATAGATGGGGCGGAGCTCCTGAAATTTTTACAGATATGGGACTTGTGACAGTTGATAGAACTTATCAATTTCTATTTTAGGTAAAAATTTGATCAAAATCATTGGAGCCGTTTTTGAGAAAATTGCGAAAAAACCTGTTTTTGACAACATTTTCGCCATTTTAGCTGCCATCTTGAATTGCATTTGATTGAAATTGTTCGTGTCGGATACTTAACACACACACACACACACACACACAACACACACACACACACACACCAATACCCAAAAACCACTTTTTTGGACTCAGGGGACCTTGAAACGTATAGAAATTGGGGTACCTTAATTTTTTCGGAAAGCAATACTTTCCTTACCTATGGTAATAGGGCAAGGAAAGTAAAAACAGTTTTGCTTACATTGTTTTACCGTTATAACTTTTTAAGGATTGATGTGAAAAATCTGTGCTGATTATGAGATTATAGAGTATTCAATTATCTTCAATTTTAAGTATATTTTCACTATTCTATGCATTTATCTACGACTGTTGCATCAGTTTTAGTGTTATATCTTAAGCTTTGTAACAAGAGATCAGTTGACGAGCTGACAAAATTGTGTAAATAACGCACATTAACGAACTACGAGGGTGATTTTTTCAACCTCCGAGCACATATCATAGGACACAGACAAGCTTTGTAGGGAGGGGGGAAATGTTACTTAGCATAAGCTACACAGTCTGTACTCCCCACCAAACGCTCTCTGATCGGTGCTGCCAGATCGTCAATTGTGTTCGGGTTATAGACCCAGAAACATGGGCAACTCAATCAAGTCACCCGCCAAGTGCTAGTTGCTTAGCATTATTCGCTTTTTGCAAATAAAAATCCGATGATTCAGCATAAATCTACCGAAGATTGATTAACTTTTACACAGATAACTTTATCAATGATGATGTTGTGCGTGGATGGTGTTGGAAGATTCAAGACGTCAGTTGAAATGACCTCCGGAATCGTTGTGAGCTGAGGCAACTCGTCCTCACAGAGCTGGTGCAACCAAACGGATGCTTCAGCAAATGGAATTAGATATTTTCGATAAACCGCCATACAAACCTGACTTGGTCACTAGTAACTTACACATTTTCCCTTGACTAAAGACATGACTTGGAAAACAGCATCCGATTTAACTAAAAGCACCAAAGCACCGTCATAGCCCAAAAACTCGTTTGGCGGAGACATTTCATGAACAGGATTTTAGTAAGCAGGCCCACTGGTATGATAAATGCATCAATCTTCTCGGGGATTATATTGAAGAATAGATAAATGTGTGAGTAACTTTTAGTGATAAAATTATTCTTTTATATACATTCGTCTTTCATAAATGGCTAATCGGAGGTTGAAAAATGACCCTCGTCGTATTATGATGATAAATTAGAATGTATTATATATTATGATAGAAGATTTTGGAGTTCTTCAGATGATCTACAAAGTCCAATTCAAAGATTTTTCGAAAATCCTTAAATGTTGACTGGAATCTTCGAATTCACTCACCAGCAAACCAGGATTTGGTGGTTCGTCATCAGTTTGAGTTGCACTGTCCTTCAAACACACCATATCATGTGAGCAGTATGATATCTGAGGCTCTACTCTTGGATTACGCACTTTGAGACGAGCCTGTAGCAAATATATCATTTGAATTAATTAAAACGATAATTGTTCAACATTTTAGAAATTTCACACATTATAGTAATTGGAAGACAGATATTATGTTCTACAATTGTAGATATTTCCTTGACATAAATTAAATTTATAGATTTAGATAGAATTTTACTCTGATTTCGGACAGCCTTGACGAACTGATAAGGATGAATTACGGTTTGAGATCAATGACTATTTTAAGATTAAGGAGGGTCAATCACAGATCCTTCAAGGGTTCTTATATGCCCACAAAACCCATGAAAGAGCAAAATTCAGAGCAGTCAAAGGTTAATACTGCTACAAAAGAATTCCAGAAACAATATTCCTATGGGGAATTCCAATGAGAGTGCCTAGGAGTTAGTGGAGTTAACAGCTCAAAATATGGGACTATTTTTTAATAAAACATGGAAATTTGAGTGCCATGAACTTCTAAAACTATCAAACATAGAAAGGCGAACCCATTCCGGTATTTTAGAGAATAAGATTTTCCTCAAAGGAATTCCAAATTGTACTTTTTCAAACAGTCGTTAAGTGATGTCAAAGAGTGTGAAATTGATCACGTGCGACCTGAAAACTCTAACACCAGACCTCAGTCAACCAGGTACACGTGATTCTTTTCTATTTAGCTGAGTCTTTTTATATTTATTGAAAAGGAACATTGAGATTGATTTCTGAGCAGAGCGTGATAAACTAATTTTAATACCATGTTTATATTATATTGCTGGTGTTCAACATACATTTCAAACAGAGAATTGTTTGTATTCTGCATAACCTAATTGGTAATATTGCTCATCTATCATGCTACTTAGCTAACTCCAATTAAATTCACAGAATTCACGAATTGTCTACTTACATGCGAATCCGATGTGCTCTCCACATGGAGAACCACAGTATCAGAAGGCATTTTCAGACATAGTTCATTGGACACATCCGAGCGATGAGTATTTTTCATTCCTCTATAATTCTGACGATACCTCTTTGGTGTCTGCGTCAGAACTGAGTTTGTGTTACTCTCATTGAAATGAATCTTTTTCTCTTGAAATAAACCATCTTTTTCGTTCGATTGAGAGTTTAGATTGTTTTTCAGCAAAGGAATCTGATTGTTGGATGCTTTCTTCATACGATCATTCATCTTTATTCCAACACTCTTCAGAGCTTCGTGCAACTCGACTATCTCTTCTTGTTTGACAAGTATTGCCTCACTGAGGTTGAGCACTTCAGATTCGGCTTCTTTCACCAAACGACGTTGCTCAACAAGTTCAGTACTCAGGCTAACTAGTACCTCATTGATGGATTTCAGCTCACTCCTCAACATTTTATTATCACGCTTCAGTTTCTCTTTCTCGTCCAATTTCCCACTATCAATGGAAACGGATTTGTTTGTATTCTCTTGACATGGGAAGCAAACCCACGAATCCTCTTTTCCACTCCATTGTTCCTCGAAAGCTTCCACCGGAATATCCAAGCAACTCAAATGGTAGAAACGCTGACAAACACCGGTGCATAGAATTTTCTTGTCCCTCCTTTTGAAAGGTTTGTCACACACCCTACACTTGGGGCCGTCAAAGCAACTGACGCACTGCCACTTCTCATCGGCTGCCCCCAGCAGTTTCTTGTAGCCAGAACAATGCACATGGAAATTGCGGTTGCACAATCCACTGCAACGAATCTTAGATTCGGTCTGTCCGATCAGTTTTGTGCAAACCGAGCATTTCTGGTTGACACACTTTGTGCACTGCCAAGCGGATTTCTTTTCAGCAGTGATTTTTTCAAAATCGGCAGGGGAAACAGAAGCACATTCCAAATGATACAAATGATCACAGTATCCACTGCATTTCAAGGTTTTTTCGTCCGCGGTCAACGGTTTTTCACAACCGCCACAAACCGCACTCATTGCAATGTTTTTCTACGATTAAAAATAGTTTTAACTAGAAATCATCAACAAATAATGTTCGAACCCCTTTTTGTTCCTGAACAAAAAATAATAAACGACAATTTATAGCCTAATTAGAAAGAATTTAAATTTTTCTTTCTGAAATGTAAAGTAAGTCAGTAGAGCATATTTTTTTAATTCAGTGATGTAGCCTATACTTTAAATTGATCTGTAGTAAGGGGGGATCTATACTCAAAACCTAATCAATGAAGGTTCAAAAAGTAGTTTCGGTTCGAACATTAGATAAAGCTATATTTTTCATCATCGATAGAGCCACTCCAGAAGGTTATTTTCTCAAAAAGTCCCAAGAAATACCCCTGGAACTCTTTCCCGAGCTGCCCTCAAAGTTAAAAAATGATTAAGGTATTAACGGGAAATCAATTATCTCTGTAACCATTAATCGTAATAAGTTATATTATTTATGTCATTCGATTCGTTACATTATTGGGCTACAATATTGGTCTTATTCATTTTATTTATTGGATAGAGTAAACAATACAGTAGTCGGAAAAGAAAAAAACAGGCTATTGCCCAAAACTTATTCAATTTCCTTATTTTGTCTTAAATTGTCCAAATATTATGTAGGCTATGTCCATTTAAATGTATACACTAAAAATAATCATCAATCTGAATATTTTCCTCATGTAACCAACATTTTTCTTGATAAAAAATATATAGCCTATATGTAAAACTTTTATATCATTAATTGACTTTTTTGTTTTCTGCGATTAACTTCTCAATAAGTGATTTCATGAAAAAATGGGACAAATAATAGATGTTGCCACTTCCATTGCAAATCCATTGATATGTATTTACGATTTGATTTGACGCTGCGGAAGGTGAAACAGCCGACGCTGTACAGCGAGGCGGACCCCTCTGCTCTCACCATATTGAACTACAGTAGCCTATGTACTAAGTACTAGTAGTAGCCTACTACTGCATTCAACGCTTCCAATCTTATTTGCCCTAAGGCGCGCAAAACAATGCAATGTTTTTTAATATATGTGACAATAATTGACGACTGCATTTCTTTAATCAAAGAGATTCAGATTTTATTATTCTTCAAGAAACTGATATATGCTTGAAAAGGTACCTATAAAAATAGTTAATTCTTACTAGAAACTGAAAATAGCTAGATATGAAACCATAGCTGCAAAATCTAGCAAATATCGAAAAATCGTTGATTTTAATCAACTGTGCAATTTAAACCCTATTATCTTCTTTTGAATACAACAGTGTCAATGATCACATTAATAGTATTCCAGGTTCTTATTTTAAAATTAGTCATGTATCATAGAACATTCAACAATACTGGGTACTATCGACACTTGATATTTCTAATATTCCTACATGACTGAAAGGAACGCTCGACTTGTATTCGTTTTCGATTCTTGTGAAATCACTAAAATTGCAGACTACTCCATCTAAAACTCACTGTGCTATTGGTAATAATTATTGAACATGATGTTGTCCACTATCCAACGGAATGAATGACGTATTAAAATTATTCGAAAGATGAATGTTACTCCTGGGATAAACTGGATTCGAGATCGATGAGAACAATCAAACTTTCAATACAGAACGAAGTAAAAATATGGAAAAACAGTTTTAGATAAACTTGAGAAAACGTAGCTGAATGTTTCACGGGAGCAACCGTTATACTACTAGAGTTGGATCAGAACTGAACTGAATTGATACATTGTGGGTTGGAAATGGGGAGAATTTTTGAATAATGCTAAATACAGACCTTGTGACAAAATAAGAATGAATGCCATCGAATGCCGGAATGAATAAGAACACATCCATTAGCATAAAGCTGCATGCCAGCCTGCAGTTAATGGCCTGAGCGGATAATGAAATTCTGCCTCATAATATAAACAAGACGGATTTGCTAATAGGGTATAAACCCTTCGAAAAGTGCAAGCTAGGAATGAAACTGAAAAAGCAACTTGCGCATTATACGGGTAATCCATTGCATTGCCATTTATTCTAACATTTTGCTTGCTTCAGCTTGTAGAATGCTGAGGTTGTACTGGGGTCATACTTTATTGGAAATTTTATCAAATAGGGATAATTTATCACAGAATGTTTTTCATTTCAATGGTCTATACATTGAAAACATAGAACAAAAATTTCAATCACTAGTTAGATCCACCCGACTAAGAATTGTATCTACTTATAGGCTAGTACGGTAATATTCTATTATCTAATTTATTTGCATGTTTGTTTTTATCTTACAGACACAACTATAGGAATTGGTAAAAACTAGAAAAATCTGTCTACAAGATGATATTAACAAATAAATACTGTACACAGATCAGCAGCAAAAAGGGATTCTTCTAAATAATTATAGCAAATCAAAAATATTTTGATAACAAACTTTGAAACTTATTTTCCCCCATTATTACTGTCTAAATTCTGAAGTTCGGTTATTTCATCTTGTTTTAAAAATTACATAACATCAAGTTCCCATCATTCTGGAGACGTTTGTTTATTGGGTACATCCATCAACTACTTTCACTATTTTGTATTGTTTGATTCCCTATTCGCCATTTCATTCCTAAGCTTACTAAATTCACTGTAGATGAGGAGTTAGCAATTCTCAATGAAATAGTGATGATACCAAACGACATTAAAGTAAATGCAATGAATTGAAGATAAAAATGAAAAAAAAACTCTTTATTAGGTGGAGTTAGGACTTTCAAGTCCTCTCTACCACTCAGCAATGTATATGCAATGTATAATTAGACATGGTAAGATTGAAAGAATACACGCAGAATGGAATTTTTGTTTCAAGAATGATTCTTAAAACAAAAAATAACCAACATTGGGTAATTTTGATAAATATAGCGAGAAGATACTTTTCAAGTATGTTGATAAAATATGTTTCATGTTATATTTCATCTGTTATAATTATTTTAAACTAATTCGCATTTCTGCATGTAAACATGAAACATATTCATTAAATAATATTCTGCCTATTCTTGATACAACCATTTCAATTTGCATACCTGATTCATATAATAACAGAATTCCATTCTTCTCTCTTTTAAAAGTTGGTTTCGTTTGGCCTCGTATTCGCCCACCCCCATCAGTAAACTACCAGGAACAAAGTCAGAGAGAGTCGACTTTCTCAAGCGCTTTTCATTTTCTAGGCAAACTACACAATCATTTCCCTGTCATAAAACGGATTAAGTTATATAGTTTAAGAAAACATATTAAAATAAAAACTCAACATTAACTTGATTAGAACTATAGATGTTAAAAAATATACTGCTAATTAGCCAAATTGGTGTTGGATTGAAATTAAAATGATACTGTTGAAATATAATAACTAGAATACATAATTTCAGCTTCTGTGGAAAATTGAACATGCACCCAAGGTCAGCATGAAATTTTCTGTCTAGCAAGATAATCTCGAAACTGGCTGGACTTTTGATTAGAGTTGAATATTTTCATTTCGTCCTTAACTTAGAGATAAACAAACTCTTCAATTCTCCAGAAAAGGCAACAATGAAATTTCAATTTATTTCATTGACCATAACCAGCTCTAATAAAAGTATTCATTTTCATTACTTAATAACTACTTATAAAATTCCAGTTGAATGAACTTTTAGAAACTGGAGTGTTGATTAGAATTAAAGATAACAGAAGCTAAATTGATAAACAAAATGCAACCTAATATTTCCATCTTCAGCTTTATAACAAACTAGTCCTACAAATAGTATTTGGGTAAAGGCTTAAACATTTGTTAAGTAACTGGAATTGAATTAGTGTATACTCTATGTACATTGCAATGAGAATCAAAATTTAATAAGAGAAAGTTACTGGTCATGAATTTTCACCGTCGTCGATGCTTTTTTAAAAAAATGGGGTCTCTCGGATTGTAAAAATTCAAGGCAGACAATCGGTTACATTAGAAACAATATTGGTATATGGATCTAATAAACTGTTCTTGAATTAGTCTTATTATAAAATAATATATATGAATAAGTTCAATAAGCTAGTCGGCCGGATAGCCGAGTTGACTAAGGCGTTGCACCCTTCAGTCTGCTAGTGCTACCTGGTCGCGGGTTCGAATCCCGCCGTATTCCATCGAATAGGCACGGACGTTTGATCATCTCAATTTACCCTCCCACTTCTCATTACCCACGCACAAGCAAAACACTCATGTGGGCATCATCCACAAAAAATCTATAATTGAGCGAAATGAGAATATTGTATGGATGCCAAACCTTTAGTTAATGAGCAATTTTGTTCTCACCTGATGTGTCGTAGATTGGTCTGAGAGATGATCGGGTGTCTTCAGAATAGAAGGGATCCTCTCATTTGTATCAGGTGTTTTGGGGTACTCATCGACAACAATCCTGCTGTTCCTCAAACAGGACTCCTCAGAGCCTTCAAACAGTTTTGCCAGTCGATCAATTTCCAATTGGCGGGGAGAGACGACTGGCATACTGTTGGACACAGCAAGCCTTGTGCGGTGCGTGAGTTGAGGTGACACTTGGCAGCCAAGCACTGCTGTGCCGGCTGTAGCAGCCATAGCAGACGCCAGTCGCTGCTTCTCCAACTCTCTACAGTTGACTAACACCAACTCTTTCGGTGGTTTCCGACGACGGAAACTTTTTGGAGTTTCAACCACTGAGGAAGCGTTTGTATCATGCAGGATTTCAACAGGTGGCAGCACTGGCATTTGTCTATTGCTCTGCAATGGTGTTGAGGTTTGCTTTTCATTGCAGCCCGCCTCCTTTTTCTTCACTTGAAAAGACGTTCGATTGGAGACATTTGAGTTTTCTTTCTCGTCCGCTCCGATTGGTGAATATTCCTGCAAAAGGGAGATTGAAAAATAAGAATAATATGAAATTTCTTATGATCTGTTCATAAAATTAACCAATCTATGAACTAAATGAGAATAGCCAAAATCTATGAACAATGTGGAGAGTACAGATACTCTCTCGATCTGTTAAAGGCATTAAAGCAAAATGTATAATAGAAAATAGTGAAACAAAACGAGATTAAAGATTAATAGTAATATTCATGTAAAATTTTTTATGATATGTGATAGGCCTAGGCCTACATGGGTATTTTTTCTAGTAAAAAATGAACTTTCATAAAAGTTATATATTTATGTATGGCGACACATTTGAAATACTAACACGGTAATAGAGAATTTTTACTATGTATAATATTTTGAGATGAATTAACTAGTACTATCCTACTCATACGTAAGTGGTTTGATTAAGACGATACGAAATTCGTGTCCATGAAGATATAAGTGAAAGTACACGGTGTCCCAGGAAAAGGTTAACACGTTTAATTTTATATTACGTGCCAAACGTTTTCAAATTTTACAAAGTAAGTTATGAAAATATTATGGGAAAATTTTAGCTCCCTAATTTTCGTACGAACAAAATGGCGGCATATTAAAAATTTTACCAATTCCTGGAAAAACTACTGCCGCCATTTTGTTTCAACGAGGGTTAGGGAGCTGGAATTTTCCCAGAATATTTTTATATTTTTTGAAGCTACTACAATAATGTTAATGCGTTATTTTCGAAAATAAAAACAACAAGAGAGGGAATTTCGACTATATTGAAGGAGACTGGAGCGAGGACGAATTCAGAACGCAGGAAATACCATGGGGTGGAGGTCTTGCAACTGAAAATCGTCAAATTGGAAAAACAAATTCAAGGTTGACCAGCTAACAAATCATTAAAGGGATGGGGTCCAATACAATTCAATCTTCTTCTTCATTCCCCTATTCGTTCAGATTTCTTTTCTTTCGTAAATTTTCTCCACCTTGACGTGAAACTGATTTTTCATTGATGTATAAATCTCGTTTCAATAATTTATTGTAACAGGAGACTTTTTTAGAACGGTCGGATTAGTTAAGGTAAATAATAGACGAAATAGTTCTTCATATGATGTAATCATTATAGTTCAGGTATATTATTAACTACAAACACATAATAATATTATGTGTATGTAGAATATAGTAGGGTAAACCAGCCCACGTTGGGACACCAAAATTCAAACAATTATAACTTGGACAAAAATAGAAAAAATCTTGTTTTTTTAATTTTATATTTATTGTATTTGCTTACACTTTCATCCTTGAGGATGGCAACTGCATTGATTGTCAATTGATTTTTTTATTGCAAAAACAATTTTTTTTTGGGAGAGTCCCAACCTGGGATTAAGATCGGCCCACGTTGGGACATCCCTTGCCCAGGTTGGAACATTGAATTAAAAATGAGCAATTCATTATATTGTTAATTTATTAAAAACATATTAGAATTAGCATTTCATTATGAATATTACTAGTACAAATACATTATTTGAAAATTTGGAAATCTCAAAGTACGCTATGTGTTTGAATTGATGCCTCTGAAGCAACATTACAGGCTATAATCATGATATCATATTTATTTATAATTTATTTCATTGATATGTAGCCTACTTTGAGTAAACTAAGATTCAGAACCAGTGCTCATTATTGTAGTAGGTGCATATCTATCATTAAAGTGTCCCAATGTGGGCAGATGGTCATGGCTTTGTTTTAGACAGAATAACTGGAATAAAAGGTAAGAGTACAATAATGTTTTATTTGTCAAAATATTCATAAAATAATACAGAAGGCATATTAGTTGTAAGACTTTCCTTGAATAGTGGATTTATAGAGTGGAAAATGAAATTCCTCTCCTCCAAAAAAACTTTGAGGTTACAAAAATGTGTTTTCAATTTTTCCTTTATAACGACTGGTGCTACAGCTGAAATTATTATGTCTGTAAATAAGGCTATGAACAGCTGATGAAACAACGCAGTTGTTGCCAGCCTAACACTCACTAATTTCTCACAACTTGAAGTGTCCCAACGTGGGCTGGTTTACCCTACATATTAGTACATACAGATTGGGTGAAAAGTCCGAGAACGGCTTAATATCTCATACACAAAGGTTATGATTGGAGATCCTACTAAAATTGAAAATACTACTTGACCATAAGTTCAAAAATCTGGTCCGCCATATTGAATGCAACTTTATTTTTTTAAATGGGAAGGTGGTCATGCGATACATGATTTCGATATGAAATTTCAAGAAATAATCAATGGTGAAAACCGCACATCGATATCTCAAACCGTTCAGAAGATATTCACATTATTAATCAATACCACTTATGTATTTCATTTCTGATATGCATGATATTGATTAATAATGAGAATATCTTCTGAACGGTTTGAGATAACGATATGCGGTTTTCGCCATCCATTTTTTCTTGAAATTTTGTATCGAAATCATGTATTGCATGACCACCTTCCTATTTAAAAAAATAAAGTTGCATTCATTATGGCGGATCCAAGATGGTGAACCATATTTTTAAAGTCATAGTAAAGTAGTATTTTCAATTTGAGTAGGATCCCTAATCACACCCACCATCAAATTACCTTTGTGTATGAGATATGAAGCCGTTCTCGGACTTTTTTATCCCCTTTCTGCTTTGAATAGTATTGATTAATAATGTGAATATCTTCTAAACGGTTTGATATATCGATATGTGGTTTTCGCCAGTCATTTTTTCTTGAAATTCCTCATCGAAATCATGTATCGCATGACCACCTTCCTATTTAAAAAAATAAAGTTGCATTCAATATGGCGGACCAGATTTTTGAACTTATGGTCAAGTAGTATTTTCAATTTGCGTAGGATCCCCAATCATAACCTTTGTGTATGAGATATTAAGCCGTTCTCGGACTTTTCGCCCATTCTGTATAGTACCGTAAAACGGGGTTACTTAAGCCTACAGGGTAACAAAAGCCATTTTGCAAGGTAAATTTCAAGAGCCCATGTTGGTAACACTGATTTCAGAAATCCTGGATGTTCATAGATCTATGAGTTGGAAATTGTACAAACTTCAAGCTGATGCAAAAAAAAAATTACTGAGATTTGAAGTAAAGCATTAAAAAATTTTATTATTTGGAGGAAATTTGTACCAAATTTTATACCCATCATAACTTTATTTGTCCATCCCAGTCTGTTCTCTTTCAAGTTTAGTAACTATTTCGAAACATAACCTTAATTGTCTGTCTAGATGATGCATCAGTTAGCTCTCCAATTTTGAGGTTATTTTTTTCCTGATGCTTCTCTTTTCTCAGCTGGTCTGTCTACGGGGTAACAAAAGCCACAAGAAAAGTCACACTTTTTTGTATGAGTTGAAATGATCATTTATGGTAATCTAGAAAATGTAAATAATTCTTCAAACTATTATTTTTCTCATATAAAACATGAATTTTGTTTCTTTTAGTCTAGTGTATGGATTTAGTTGCTCCAGAAGTGTTAAACTTGAGCCAAAATCTCATTCATTCACTCATTTAATCTTAAAAATAAAAATTGTATTTTTTTCTCCATTAAATTCAGTTTTTTAAACATGAATATTGTTTCTCTTAGTCTAGTGTATGGAATTAGTTACCCCAGGAGTATTCAACTTGAGCCAAACATTCATTCAACATACCTGGTTTTTGTTACCCCATTCCAGGGGGAAACTTAGACCACCATGTTTTTTATATTTTTTCAGGTGAAAAATTGTTCAAATAATTTTTTTATTACATGAAACAACAAGTCAAGATACAGACCCAAGTTTTGCACTAAGTTTCAAATCTGTAAATTGATTGGTCTAGATTCACCAGGTGTTTGAATTTTAAAAGTGGCCTAAGTAACCCCGTTTTACGGTATGAATATCATTCATACTGAAGCTTACTTGATTGCTAAATTGAAGATAACTCTTTACGATCAAGTCATATAATAATTTAAAATGAATATACTTGATTTATTTTGATTTCAATATAGTAATTTATTTTTTGGAACCCCATAAATAATTTTAATTTATGATAATAGACCTATTATAACAGAATGACTCTGAATTCACTGAATAATACAGCAAATTAATATAGGAAGTATTGAATCGGTATGAAAGTATACAATTTTTACATGGTTGATGATCCTGTTAATGCAATGAGTAGTGGTGTATTTGAATAGAGAATTGTATAAAGTTATTGCAATTCTTACCCGCAAAAATTCATGTGCAAGTAGAAAGATATGTATAGTTCATTTTTGTTGGTAATAAATATAGTAAACATACATGCATTAGAGAAGAATATGGATAACAAACCTCTTCATCACTCAACACATTCTCAACAAAGTAAAATATAGATTCCATCCGGAATATTGCAACTGTCAACGTGACAGTTCTGTCAGTTTACCAGAGCTGCACATCTACAAGCTGGTGAATCATTGAGTCATGTCCAATTTTCAAAGGTTTTAGATACAGCCAACTCTTAAAACTATTAATACAATCGGAATAAAATTAAGAATTTATCAATTTATGTTAAAAGAATCTATAATCTACAAACAAATTTGCAAGTCGTAATTTGCGTTTAGTTGAAGTTAGAAATATTTTACTGAATTGAATTTATTGCCAAAAAAATATTATAGTACAATAACGACAGTGAATTTGTCAAAAAAATATAGTTGTAAAAAATTCAATGGTATGAAAATAGAAAATTACTTTAAGAGATAGATAATCAGATTTAATGCAAAGAAATATTCAAAATAACAGCAGATATATCTACTAAAATATAAATTGTAGAATAATGGAATGTTGATTTTCAAAGTACAGTCCTACATGGCAGAATTTCGTGAATGAATTGAATAAAAGAGTAAGTAATGAAACTCATTCATGAATTTGAAAGACCATGAAGTCAGCGTGGAGTTTCTTGTTGGTGCGAGAAAGAGAAGCAAGTTGTGAGTAACAAAGGTGCATTATTAAAATGAGAATTATTTCCTTGAAAAGTGTTTTTCCATTTATGCTTTTCAAATCACATGACACTATTGAGCAGCCGGTGTGGCGGTTGGAATACTTTTGATGTAAATTAGACGAGTTTTGCTAGCGATTACCAACTCACAAGAGCAACATGCAACTGATCCCCACCCACAATCAATAACCCACTCCACTACTAGTTTAGACCACTGGTCAGCAAGAAAAAACTGAAGGTTACAGTCTTTGTGACTTAATCAATAAAGCTCGGTAATTCTTAATCTCTTGACCTTCACTGAAGAACCGCGCATTGAAGTTTCAGTGAAACTGCTTGAATACTAATCTTTGCACGGAGTTTTGAATTCTATAAACAAAAGAGAACATTTGATGTAATCAATATTTATCCGAATATCCATAAGTAATAAAATTGACAAAGACATCTTTGTGTTGAACAAAACAAGATTTTTGAGTTTATCAATCACATATAACATTTAAATAAAGGGAATCCACCCAATTCCAATATAAAAAGTACGTCACAGTAGAAAAACGTTTTACAAAAATGAATGACTGTCGACTATACCAATGTTATAGGCCCAGTTGCAGAAATGTCTGTTGAATTTTAACGGTGATTAAATGTCACGATAACCAATCAAAAAAGCCTTTTTATCAAAGAAGCTTCAAATTATTATATAAAGTAATAATACTAAATTCTTCTTATAAAAGCACATTATTATCAAAGAAGCCTTCTCTGATTGATTCTCGTGGAATTTAATCCCTGTTAGGAGTTAACATACGTTTGTGCAACTGGGCCTGAAAAATGTTATATTGTTGACGCATTACAGTTCAGATTCACTAAAGTTTGAGATTATCCAGGAAACAGAGGATGATAAAATATATTTACATATCTCAAATACGGTATTCATGAGTAGACTTTGAGAATGTGAATAATTATTGTTGTATTGATAAGTGGAGTATTAAATACGTAGACCCGGTTGTTTCCTGCCCGTCCTATAATTTGTAAAATAATCATTGAGAGGGCCATAATGTTGCAGATGATAAGGCACCAGCATGGTATGGCCTGTTGAGAAATATGCAGCATGAGTCCAAAAAACAACAACTGCACTGTTCTTGAAAGGCTGGATTCATAGAGCCTTTGAGGAGCAATTGATCGAATTCAAAACTGTACTAAACTATACTAATTGTACTAAACTGTACTAATACAAAACTGAATTCAATAGTAGCATATATTGTGTCTCATACCATCCTGTTGGATAAGCTCTCCAGATGCAGTTTCAGCTCATCCAGAATTAAGAATGAAGTTTGTTAGAAGATGAATTGAAGAGCTGAAAGCAGTTGTTTCTTTGATGAGAAGGGGAAACACGTGTTTCATGATGTACCAAAGGGATCAGTACTTGGACCACTGTTCTTCTAAATTATGATGAACTTTCATTGTGACTGGTAAATGGAAGCCTGCTGTAATCAGATGATACCACAATTTGACAATTGATGGTAAAGGCTATATGTGATGCAACCACAGAAGCAACATTAAGAGGACAACTTTTGCTTCATAGGATAGAGGATTTTTCCAAGTAGATAGAATGCTTCTCAGTTCTTGAAAAAGAACTAAGGTCAGCGATATGATGATTGTTCTTGATAGCACAAGTCTGGATCAAACACCTGTAGACACCTTGGTTTTAGGATTAATCCAAAGTAAATAATATGGGATACAAAGCCATCATCTTGGAGTATGTAAAAATCTGCCAAGAGTCATATACCTATTTAGGAAATTGAGAAGGTTTTTGGAAATGAGAAAAAAATGTTGATATTATGCCATGCTGTAGTTGGTAGTCACATATTTCATGATATTCTGATCTGGGGCCATCCACTCAATGTAAGCAGCATTTTCCTACTCCAAAAGAATGCACTTACGTGTTATTACCTACTGCAAGTGTAATAAACATTGCCGGCTTACAGTCCGCATATTATAAATAAATAATCATTTTATTGCATTCTCTTAAATATCTAAATTTTTTAACTAAAATCAAATACAAGTTTTATGAATAATATATTGCTACAAACAATGCTCTTTGTGTAATAATCAGCGTCTGCTGGGTTATCCTTTACCAAGGATGGAATGAGGTTGGTTTCTTCTTTTTCCATTTGTAGGTTTTTTCAACATTATTTGTAGAGCCATACTTCCTTGTTTCCATTCACTCCCACCCCTTCCATTCTCTTACAACTTGTGCCACAACTTGTTGCTCCGTCGCATACTCTACTGGATTCCTAACCTTATTTATATAAAGGCTGCCCTCTGCTTATTCTAAAAGTGAAGGGTTGCCAGTCCAGAATCCTTTTCTCTATTATATTATCTTTCCCAAATCTTCCATTCTTGTTAGAATTCTTACCATGATTTTGTTTTCCTGTCTGTTCGCTTAATTACTCCTATCAAAATTCTAGCGATTGCTCTCACAGTAGTTCGAAGTTTTCTAATTATCTTTTGGTTGAGAGTCCACGTTTTACGAGTGGAGAGTTAGAGAGTCCACGAGGTCATAGGCCTAGGCCTAAAGCATTGCACATAGGATATGGGTCTGTACTAACTTCATCTTGCTGTCCATACAAATTCTAGATAGTACTAGATGTACTTTTTGAACAAAGACCAACCTATCGCAACTTTCGTAATTTTGCCCCATTGTTAGTTTCTTCCTATTTTCTGTTACAGGTAAATAAAGTGGTCCTATTGTTAGTTTCTTCCTATTTTCTGTTACAGGTAAATAAAGTGGTCTACTTCCTCTATTTTACCTTCTTCAATTTCAAATCCTCTTTCAATCTCTCTACATCTACAAATTAAGTCATTCAAATACAGTAGCCTACCTTGAGTTAAAGGATCAATAATACTTTCAAATCGATAAAACAATAACAATTCGAAGTGATCAATAGAAGAGCAAGGTTAAAGTAACGTACAAATAAATTTTTATTACAAAAATGAATCTAAGTTTAGGCTTTCTTAATTTCTGAATTTCTTAACAAAATATCCTTTTAACTTAAACTTAGGCATACGCCAAGTACTTACCAATTTCAAGCGTTGCTGCTTATAATTTATTTCCTTTCTTGCTTCTGAAATTTTTTGATTTCTTTCTAAAATGAATTTATCTAAATCTGAAGAATTGAGCATAGTTTATAAACGTAGCCTACTGTATTTCTAAAATGTTTTAATGAGCTTCTAGAGATAAATAAAAATAATACACCTAGGCCTACCTAAGTTATACAAAGAAGATAAGTTAACCTAAAAGTGGAAACTTTACTAGATACTTCAGTATTTCTACTCTATCGCTTATCACAGTAAATAATAATCGGCAATGTTCTGAAATTATATTTGTTTCTACAAGCTATCAACTAGAAATATTTTCTAAAACAATACCAAACTTGAATATTTCTTGAAAGATTCATAAACATTTCAAAAAATGTCATCAACGGCTTCAACGACTTGGGAGCAGACGACAATAGTTTTAAAACATCGATGTTGGTAGAACTAGTTATCGATAGCACGGTTGTATTATAGTCGATAGTCGATAGTCTCTATCAATAGTGTCATGTAAAGATTGTAAACACGTAAACAGTTGTTTCAGCTTGGTTATGACTGACTGTATTGATAACATTTAAATACTATTATTAGTTTCTGTAATTTCATATTTTCTATATGAATTTATTTGTTATCCAATCATCTTATAACTTGAAACTGAAATAAATAGAATGGCACTTTCTGTGAAAGCATTGACATCACTTTTGAGGTAACTTACTTTTGATAGGTTAGGAGTTATTTTTGTGTTGTTATTGAATTACATAAATTGTTTGGATTGCCTAAATTAATTTATGAAACAATAGATAAATATAGCCTCCTGTAAGCGATTAAGATTCTCAATTCTTTTTACTCGTAATCGTAAGTCGTAATTGAAATCTTAATGCGTACCTAAAGCTGCATTTACACCAAAATTATTAACAAAATGTTAATAACTCAATCCTTATATATATTCTATTACATTGAATATAACTTATCATACACATGATGAACATTTGTGTTTGTCAAGTTCCGTTCAATCTAATAGAATCTATAAGGACTAAGTTATTAACATTTTGTTCATAAATTTGGGGTAAACCCAGCTTAACTAAATTAAATTGCCTATAGCTATTATAATAGTAAGTTAATTAATTATTAGTTCAAATTTTAATGTTCATATTGATTTTTAAAATGTTGAAGAATTGAAAAGCGGACCTAAATAATGTACATGGATGTAATGCATGTTATTATAGGCCTATTACACCTGTACATAGGCTATTTCATCTTATTTGTATTCACTATCCTTAATTTATATACTTTTTTGTTTCAATCTTTTCTGATTTGATTTCCTTGATCAAATCCAGCCTATTATATTATTTTGATCATCCAATTTTTCACGTTTCAGTTTATTAGAGGATGATAACACTGAAAATCAGACTTTTGAATACTTCGTACAACATCTCTACCAAATATTTGGGAAGCAGGACAGCTACAAAGGTAATGAATAGTTATATATAGTTATTTTTTGTCATTTATAATAATACAAAAGAATTTGCCTATTTATTTTCGTATGTAGGTATATGGTTTGTATATTCAGAAGGTTTAATGTCACCTACAGCCAGGATGTCTATGGTATCTCTTCGTATGTGCTGAAGAGCATCATGAGTACGATAGCCGACCAATGTTGTCATTGATCAACTCCTGTCTATGAGAGGATATTTTCCCAGACTTTCTCAAAATCTCGAAGACATTACCCATTTTCCAAAAGGGTGATTCTGAGGTCCATCCGAGAAATTATTAAGACTGTCATGATGCTACAGATGAGTGACTACCTGGAGAAGAATGGTCTGTTGGGAGGCATGCAGCATGGATTCAGAAGGGGGAGGTCAACCTCATAAGCTACAATCTCTCTGGGAGACAGAATCTGTAAGGCTTTTGAGGAAAGCTGTATAATCTGATTAATTCGTTCGATTGTGTATCGTTGTGTATCTTTGGATCCTAGTGGAAAAGCTCTCAAGATATGTTTTCCGGGGCGGAGCATGGTGTCGGATTACTTGGTCGATAGTAAGCAGGTCATTTCACTATTGGGTGCTACTTCAAAGGAAAAACATGTGCCTCAGGGATCGGTGCTTAGGTCTTCACTGTTCCTGATTATGATTAATGATGTGATACTAGAAGACTTCTCTTTGCTG
Source organism: Nilaparvata lugens (assembly GCF_014356525.2). Lineage (NCBI taxonomy): Eukaryota > Metazoa > Arthropoda > Insecta > Hemiptera > Delphacidae > Nilaparvata > Nilaparvata lugens. Next base: position 26,395,978 of record NC_052505.1, read on the forward strand.
ATGATATTACAATCATCGATAGGGGTGGTGGACCCAAAACAGCGGAATTGTGGGAGTGCAGCAACTCTTTGCTGAGGCCAGGGACTAGTTCTCCGCGAATAAGCTGCTTCTCGACGAAAGAATTTCCCAGAAAGTGATGTGTAATCTTGGCAGCACAGATCTTAACCAGGCATCTGTCACCCTCCTTCAAGACCTACAGTGTGGATTAAAAGCTGACTTGGCAGAATCATATTCTTGAAGTGTGCAAGGAGCTGTCGAGAGTCATAAATCTTTTCAGGTAGTGGTATCCTAATCTGGGAGGATTTTGGATCTGGGGCTCCAAAAAAACGCTCTTCGAATCATCACATATAGTAAGTATGGTACACATTGCCAGCCGGTCCTCCTCAGGATCCACACAGTTTGTGTACACTACACCCTGGCGTCACTACTATATGTGAGGAGCAGCATTACAATGAGCAAAGAGAGCAAGTGCACTCCTACAACACACGGAGAATGACAAATATGGATGTGCCAAGCTGTCGTTATTGAAGGTGAGGGACAGTTTCCCAGTGCTGGCGCTGAGGATGCTTAACAACTTCTCAGAGTCAGTGAGGGCGCGTCCAATAAATGACTTCAGGTCTTCCTTGCCCAAGTGGCTGATTGAGACAAGCTTGTATAATATCAATGACGTTTTCAATGTAAATAGGGTAGTTGTTATCTGATACACTGCCATTGTGATGCCAAGTAAAGTGTGATCTGTTTGACCAGTTTATTTTCACGTTAAAAATGTATTTGACTGACGCGATCTACCCAGGGTTAGCCTGGTCCTTGATCGAGAAATTTAATATTGGAATTGTAATGTCTTCTGTAGATGACTGTAAATTGCGTTCACTCACAGATATGAGCCTAGCAAGCTAAGCTCACCTTGTATGGAACTGTATCTGAATGTTCTGAATGTAGAGGGCGTTTAACATTGTCGTGCGTCCATGGCATATTGATAAATTAGTGTTTTGTTGTTTTTGACTTTTATTGTGAAATGACGCCATCGATCCCACAAGTATGGGTAATGGATGAAGAAGAAGGTATAAAGGCATAGCAACATTCTCAACACTGGATACATTCATTATCTAGGTAAAACTAAACTTGTTTTTTTTATTTGTATTCAACAATGAAACTACCGTATAGAACAACTGGAATCTTTGAATAATCTACAAACAGATCCCAGCCAAGTTAAAGAAAAAATGTCGGAACAAATTTATAAGTTAATGATTTTAATGTCAATTAATTAGATAGGCTTAGTGCCGGTTGCACAAAAGCCGGTTAAATTTAAATCGTGATCAATTCCACGAGAACCAATCGAGAGAAGCCGTCTTATCAAAAAGGCCTTCTCTGATTGGTTCTCGTGAAATTAATCGCGGTTAAAATTTATTCGGCTTTTGTGTAACCAGGCCTTAGTAAACTTTTCCACTCATCTGCATTTTTTAACTATTATTTTTTCATGCTTTGATAAAAATTTGATTTTCCCCAGTTGGATGTGCACTAACGCTCCTGCTGCAACAAACCGATCTACTACCGAAGGCTTCTCAAAGGCTAGTAGCAATCGTACTGCTGTATGAGTTGTATCGTGGAGATCCCATTGCAACTAATCCTTTTTGCTCAGTTTTCATTCAACTGCTGGTAAGAATATTTTTTAATAATTTTCATTACAGTTTATGGTGATAATATTACAGACTATGCATTGTTGTTGACAATTTCTCTATTTTTTAAGAAGATACAGAGTGAAATTTGAGTAGAACCATCTCGAATACGTATTTTTAAAAAAATTATGAATCGAAGCCTAAATACAGAAAAATACTGTTATATTGTGCAAAAAGGAATAGAGGATAAGTGCTACAAACGTTTTTCACTTCAACTGTTGAAATGTAGCCCACTACAAGCTATAATAAGCTGCGTACACATATACGCTCCTCCAACCCGCACCGAGCACGCTCCGCCCTCGTACCGCCCTCGTTCCTCCATCGAACCACAGTCGCTCCGCCCCCTCACCCATCATGAACGTTACGGAAGATGTTAGATCTTCTCGCGTTCCCCGGTCGAACCACTCTTGCTCCCCGGTCGATCATCAATCGCTCTGCTGGAGTGACGTTCGGTTGCGGAGCAGAGCGAAAGTCGCACCTATATAATATCGTAATATCAAAAACTATGCTATAAATATTATTTTTAATTTTATTTGTTTGCTGATCTGGTTAATTCACCTTCAAACAACAATCTTGTAACTTTTTGATTCATCTCACGTCAAAAGAATTATTGATTAGAGTAGCACATCTATTGATTTCCCCAGATATTCAATTCTACTGTCAAAGTTCATCTATAAATCTATAAGAAGGCCACCAGAACAATCAATAAAATTTCAGAAGCTCCGCAATATCAACGATAAATAGATGCTACTATCTTACGTAACTAAAAAAACCATATTTGTTTAACTGGTAATAGTGGAACAAATTTAACTCTTATTAAAACTCGAATTATTGTAATCTTTTCAGCACCACCAGGATGGAGCATTGAAAAATCAGAGGAAAGATCATGCAAGAATCTTGCCAAGGCTTTCTCAAGCTGAGAAACATTACATTGCTCAACTGCTACTAACTGGATCTCGAGATGTGAGTCAAAATTAGTTATTTGAGCTAGGCTATCTCATCTTATTTTTTTAGTGTTAGATGATTCAAAAGATTTCTAAATCCACAGACAAATTCTGTCAATGAGATTCACCTAGAAATAGGCTTTTGTTGTTTTCTGTTGCTACTGAGACATTCAAATATTGTACGTTTTTGTGAATACTAACATTTATTGAATGATTGAATTCATGGTAGCGCTTTCGTTACTTACATCTCAATCCATGTGTAACTGTGAATCCTATTAATTGCTTTCTTGGATGTCTCATCGCAAAAAATATATTAGGCTATATGTTTACTCCAACATGCTCAAGTCATATTATTTTCATCAGTTATATAGATAGCTATTATTATAGTTTTCATAGCTTGATTGCTTAATTTTTAACTTTGTATTATTTTCGGTATATGAAATTGTACATATAAATGACCTTTTGTAATATATAGTATGATCTATATCATTTGTATATTGTATCTCATATTATTATAAGTATACCATATTACTGATCTATTAGTTTATTAGTTGAAATGCCCCTGATCGATTACTGATTTGTCGACTCAAATCACTACCACATAAATTTACAAAGCCATAGCGCTAGGTTGTGACTTCATCAGTAGTCGATGAAATTATCCAACCAGAAAGCTGCAAATGTAGAGTTCCAATTAAGCTGATTTCTTATCAGATTTCTGATTGGATAATTTTATCGACTGCTGATGACGTCGCAACCTAGCGCTGTTGCTTTGTAAATCTAGTGCCCCCAAATACAGACCCTTGTGGTCCATAATGGGTGATTAACAAATGTATATATACAATTTGCTTGTCTTGTTGAATATGAATCTTAAATTTTTCAATTTTTCAGCTTTTGAAGAAAACAGCCAAGCAAGTTCTGAGTAGTGACGTGGGCGGACCAATCGATATTTCAAGCATCCAACTAGCTTTTTCGGAGCGAATCTCAGATCTGCCCAAGAGCAGCACCTCGGCTATTCCAACCCTCCTCCCTGATCCCGATATGAGATCCAAGTAATTAAATTCATGTTAATTCAGTTTAATATAGAATACTAGTTATAGAAAATACAATTTCCATAAGTTTTTATTAGATTATTTCCACTCAGCACGACTGAATGAATATGAATAATCATCCCCTTAGAACGTATGGGAATAATATTTTCACTGTACCGGATACGTTCACGGCCACTGGTATGTGGGAATCCAGCTTCAAAGTAGCGAATATCACTACTGTAGTGAATAGTGAAGAATCATCACAAATAATAGTGAATATCACTGTTGTTGAACATCTTTAGTGCCAGCATAAGTAAACAGTGTCTCACTTTCTAGCATCTATACAATAGTAGCTAATGATTTCTTATTTAAATGGAAAACTAAATTGGTGCTTTCTGATTTTCCAAGGGTGATGTCACACCGAGCCGCACACAAGCGGACACAATGACCCTCCGACCGAGTGCGAAGGCTTTAGCATTGGAGTAGGGGAGACAATGCTAAACCAGACGCTCCGGACATTATGTATTTGTGCCGTGCATTTTTTCGTCCAATTGTGTGTTGTGTCCGGCATGGTGTGGACACTAATGAATTCAGCCTAGTCGGGCTGTAAAATAATACTATTGGTTCTTATGGGAGTATTAACATATTTGTGGAATTTTCGGCAGAAAAAATTAAACAGAACAAGAAGGTTTAAATTTGTAATAGATTAAGAAAAAATATTGAGAACCACGAATATATACAAATCCAGGTCTGAAATATCACAGTACCTACTCATTCATAATCTCATGATGAAGGATTTCGAAAGAACTTTTCTCATGTATTTTAGTATGAATCAATTGAATTGCATATAATAGATTGTATCTATCCATTGTATTGTTTTTTTACCAATATATTTGAATGTCAAAATCATTCAGTTAGTGTGACTGGCCTCAAGCAATCACACCGTTTCAATGTAACACTCTTATCTAATCTTAGTAACTAATTTTATTAATGGTAACTTATCTAATCTGAAGAATGCATAAAGAATATAGATACAATACACTTTACTATAATCTCTATTCATGGAATATTCAATTAAAGTAAGCTAATCGCCCATTTCTTCAATAAGTTCTTCAATCTAGAACAGTAAATGTTTTTTAATCTATAACATTTGTTTCACTCATTTCATTTCTATTTTCAGCACTATCGATCCCAGTGTAATCAAGAAAACGGCCGAAGCTTTATTGACTGGTCAAAATGCAGTAGTCAACCAAGCCTATCATCCCGAGATGTTGCGGCTAGCCCCTCCCTTGCATTGCTGTGAAGATGAGGTAACGGGCTCAACTTATGTTCATTTTATCTGTTTATTTCATTCAATTAATGTATTGAATTGAATGTCTATTGTTGTTACGGCGAAATATGAATTTTTAGTTCATGAAAATAGTTTAAGGCCTGGTTGCACGACTGTTATATTCAACTGCTATTAATCGCTGACCAACGAATGACTTCATTGTCGTCCGCTTTGCTTGGTTTTGATAGATGACGTCATATGATCACAATTAAATTAGATATATGTGCACCGGGTGTTGAGTTTATGTCCCATACTTGATCTAATCACCTACTTCTCACTCCTAAATTGAAAATCAGACAAATATTGTTATAGTTAAAGCTGGCTTTTGTAAACAAAGACAACGTAAATGAAGGTGTTGTTAATAATTGAGTTGTAATATTCCAAACAAGAAAACTTATCCAAGAGCGTTATAATTTTGAGTTCACTATGAAAACATTTTTAATCATCAACATGCTCAATTCAATACATTATTATGTACCAAAATATTATACATGATGTACTTATAGTCTTTACACAACAATTAATTTCAGGTACAATAATAAATACTTAAACCTGTGTTTTTAATATTGGCAAAATCTATACAATAATCCAAATCGACCACAGTGGTAATTTTTATTGACGCTCATAAATAAATCAACGTAATCCACTTTCAAACTATTCCGTAACATTTATTTAGCATTATTTAGGTAGTACAATTTAACACTTTCAAAAAACAGACAAAACCTTAGCCCACAACTGTTCCTATTGATTTTTTTTTTCATTGAGATGACTTTTCATACATCACTATATCTTTGCTTTACCTTTCATGTAAAATAATCATTTAATTACATGAAATGAACGCAATTATAGACCAAATTTTTGGTCTAAGAATTGATTAAGGGCTGATGATTACGTTTTAGGAATGGTTTACATTTCGAAACAAGGAAAAACAAATTTTTACTTACTCATTTTTTAATAAGATTAATAATAATATATAAATTTATTTACTTAAAAAAATACAATCAAGCAATTAAAACATAAAAAGTACAAAATATCTACAATACAATAGGCTTATGAAAAGATATGGAATTTAATTCTATTGGAAATTAACTTACTCATCTATGGGAAACCCATGTACTAGAGTAGGTGTTGGTAGTAGTAATAGATTCTGGGTGGGGGTGCAAACTGCAAATACGTTGAGTAAGTGAGCTCACATATTGTTTGAGATTATGTTCTCTATATGATGTCTTCCAGGTGAAATAATCCAGTTCTTAGCAGCAGTTTTGAATCTTCTTGGGTTTTATATTGACTTGATTTGTGCAGGAAGTAGATTGTGGAGTTTTGGTGCTAGGTGGTTGATTACAAATTATATCAGTTTATATTTCTAATTTTAATGACAATTGAAGATTAAATAGGGGCCCAGCGAGCCCCCCCCCACCACTCGGAATCTCAATTGTCGCGCGATTTGGCGCCGTATGAACGGTGTAGGCTAGTGCGCTGTATGGTTTTTGGTCAGTTCAGTCAAAGCAATTCATTGTGTGACGTTTTCTAGGTTAGGTTAGACGTTACAACGTAGGAACCATCTAAAGTTCCAACGAAAATGGCACCTAAATGGGGGGACTATATGAATATTAAATTTCTTGAGCTTTAAAAAGATCAAAGATGTATATGGGATCAGAGAAACGAATTGTATAAGGATAAGAAAATATTAAAATTATTCGGCAATTGCCGAAGCCATGAACGTTCATGGCTTCGGTGCAGCTGAAGTGAAAATTAAAATAAAATCGTTTTGCGGTACGTTTAATATTGAAATGACCAAACATGAAAAAATTCCTTGCATAGTTGGTTTAACATTCGTTTTGTCCTCACGGGGCACAACAGACGACGAGCATTCGGCCATGTTTTCGACTGTCGTGGCAATAGTTAGCCCCGTAGAAACATCTTCTCGCACAGCTGGACTGGCCTTGGACAATTGGCAACTACGTGATGACAGACAATAATTGTCCTCGGACAATTTTCTCGTCAATTCGCATCGTATAAACTAGGCTTAAGCAAACAAATGTTTGTTGCAGCTGGTGTGGCTGAACATGACGGTGCCGAGCGAGCACAAGATCGCCTACGACAACAACATGTGCGTGTCGAACTGCGCAGGCATCGAGGCCAAGAAGCTGATGGTGCGCGCGTTCAAGGGCACACTCACACTGCAACAGCAGCAGCATCTGCTCGCCGAACTCGAAAACGACCCCAAGCTCGTCTATCACATCGGCTTGACGCCCAACAAGGTCAACAATCAATACCATGGCAACAGCTTATTATTTCTGTTACAAGGATCATTTTTCAATAGGTTTGATTGGGGGCCCTATTTGAATTATTTAAAAAAAAAAACTATTTTTCTATTTTGAATTCAACTTCATTTTTCGAATGAAAAATGATACATGATTTTGATACAGAATTTCAAGAGAAAATATATATGGTGAAAACCGTACATCGATATCTCAAACCATTTAGAAGATATACACATGTAAACATACTGAAAATTTTTTCAATGTAATTTTACCGCAACCAAACACTTTGGTTGATGAACAGTTCAATTCTAGTTTAAATTAATAGGAAGTTTATAATAAATCATACAAAAATGTAATGAATGAGTACATGAACAATCTGACAGATCAAACTTCACAGTTGTTAATGTTACACATGTTACTTGAAGTCTTTAGGCCTGTAGTAAATATAGTAGTCTACATTGCACTTGATAGCATTTCTATTGGGTTTTCATTTTAATAAATAATAATTATAATAATCTCCCTAATTTTAAGACTGACTGGCTCTTCGCCACATCAGCCACATATTTTTCATACTTTCTGATCGCTGTCTTCAGTCTGTTTCTGATCTGTGATTGCAATTTCTCAGTGCATTTTTGGCAGTCTATTAGTCTGTTGTAAATGATTGATTAATTTATTACTTACAATAGATAGCTTATTATTGATATGGTTCTGAGTAATACAGTTTTTCAATCAGTTCTGTGGAAGTAATGCCGTTCTGCCTAATTTTGAATTATTGAGGTCCACGCTTTAATGGCAGTAAGGACAGATAGCAAACACGTTTGCGATCCTCTGTCTTGTCGGTAGACGGTAGATGAATACAAGTTTTTATTTAATGTAAAATAAATATTAAAAACAGTTTTTATATTCTCGTTTAAAATGATATGACGGAAGGTGTAGCTCGTTCATCAATTGGGCTAGTCAGTCGGGTCGAGCGAGGGGTTTGTTACCACTGTCTGAAAAAATGGCTTTTGGTGGCCCTGAAAAAGGGCCAAGTTTGTTGCTGGTGGCCCTGAAAAGGGACCAAGATTGTTGCTGGTGGCCCTAAAAGGGACCAAGGCAGGCTAGATGTTTAGTAGTCGTCGACTGGCGCGATACCACGCCGCGCGAGGGTCCCGGGCAGGTCCGTCTGGTGCGAGAGCAGGCCGGCAGGGGCTCAAGTCAATGGTTCGCAGTCTCCACTCTGGTTTACCCGGGCTACGGAGAGGGCTGACCGGGTGATCTACTAGCCAGAGGTCGTGCCGAATCTCCGCCGGGAGGACCTCCTCGACCACTTCCTCGTTTAGAAGGGGCCTTCGGTCAAACCCCGGGCAGGCAGGGTCGTAGGCTTCCGCTGCACACACTCCGATGTCGGTTCGGCACCCAACCCGCGCATCCAGAACCGCGCGCCAGTTGTTAGGCTGGGGCGCTAAGTCTTGGGGCGCAGCTGGCGCGGCGGTGTACAGCCTCAGCCTCTCCTCCACCTGGCGAAGCCGACGTAGGGCCCTCCTCTTCTGGATTCGGCGGCCGGCTCGGTTCCTCCTAGGCATCGGCTGGGTAGTAGACAAGGAAGACACCTCAGGTTGCGGTTAGTCTCGCCGTGGTTCCCTCATTGGCCTGCTCGCTGCTCTGCTCCTGGTCTCGGTAGTGGTCTCGGCTGGTAGTGGTCTCTGGTAGTGGTCTCGGCTGGTGGTCTCTTCTGGCTCTTCAGTGGAAGGCTGCTAGTGAGCAAGTGCTATCGAGGGTAGCTGAGTAGCCCCCTTTTATTCACAGTCCCCGAGTTCACCTGCGCTGCTATTGGCCGGCGGTGCTCGGCCAATAGAAACGCAGGAACGGGTGGCGGCGACTGAGGCGCACCCTGGTGGCGGGTGGGTCAACCACTCATTTGGTTGATGCGTGGCGTGGGGAGCAGAGCAGAGCGGCAGGCTGAAAGGTAGCGAACGCGAGGGAGGTATCAATTCCCCCCCCCCCGTTTGAGGTAGCCACGGCGAGAATTTATTGATTGCAAAAAACAAGATACAATGTTTACAAAATATACAAAAGTGCCATTGGGCGATAATTTTACAGAAGTGAGACCAGAAGGGTCTCCCCCAACAGGTGGGTTGTGGTCAATAATTACAGAAATAAGACCAGAAGGGTCTCCCCCAACAGGTGGGTTGTTATTCCAAGAGATGTTGCTGGTCGGTGGTTGGAGCCGGGCGTAGTTGAGTCTCGTACACCTTGATGGTCTCGTTGTCACGGGTGATCCAGTAGACAGCTCCTTGGTTGTGGGCGACCGTATATGGTCCCTTCCATCTGGGTGCTAGGCCCGCGTGGAATTTCTGAGCCTTGTTTGAGAGTTGATGATTCCGTGTGAGCACCTGGTCGCCGATCTGGTAACGAGGCTGTGTCTCGGCTATCGGGTCTCCCTTCCTATTGAGATAATTTTCTTGGTTCAACACGGCTTCGCGTTGGATTGCGGTTAGCGTGTGTAGACGCTGGTTAATATGGTCTTTGTGCGGTTCGAGTTGATTTTCGGGCCAGTGGCTCCATTCCCCTGGCCGTGGAAGGGTTTGGCCAAACAGGATTTGACTGGGGCTGTATCTTGTTGCCGTGTTCTGTCGATTTCGCAGGGTGAATAGCACGGATGGTAGTTGGTTCTCCCATTCTTGGTGTTGTTCTTGTAGGCGGATCCGTAGTCCCTTCTTGAGTTCCTGGTTCCTTCTCTCGGTAGGGTTGGCTCGGGGGTGATAAATTGGCGTGGTGTAGTGTAAGACTCCCCATTTGAGGCAGAGTTCGTTCCATAGTTTCCCCGTAAACTGAGTGCCATTGTCGGAGAGTAGGATTTTTGGGTATCCCCATCTGGGAAACAGGTGCGTATCCATCGTGCGGCCAATCGTGTTGGCGTCGCCGTGAGGCAGCGGGTAGGCTTCTATCCACCTGGAGAAAGAATCAGTGATGACCAATATGAATCGATTTCTTCGCTTGGAGAGTGGGTAGGGGCCCATCAGATCGAGACATACGGTTTCCCATGGTCTAGTAGACCGTCGCGGTCGTTGCGTAGGTTCGTGATTCCGGTTGTACGCTTTTGAGCAGCTACACAGCAGGCAATTTTGTACGTACGCGGTTATCTGCGCCTTCATACGGGGCCAAGTGTAGTATGTAGCGATGTTTCGGTAGGTTTCGGCGTAGCCTGGATGTCCCATTAGATCATCGTCGTGATAGCGGAACAGTAGCCGGGTGCGAAAGTTGGGCGGTATGACTATTCGCCAACCGTCGCGTGTCTTCTTCTCCCAGAGTCGGTTGTGTAGGCGGTAACTGGTGAGGAATACTTGATCAGTTCCCGGTTGATCCTCCAACGGTCGGGGTTCGATCTCCATCCATCGTTGCACCTGCGCGTTGATCTGGTCGTCTGTGGCCTGTGCTTTCCGAATCTCTTCTAACAGTTCAGTTTCGGTTGCGATGCTTGCTAGCGTAGCGGGTTCACTGGTGACTGGCAGGATGTCGGGAGGCATGGTTCGTTCTAGTTGTTGACTGGTCTCCTCAACTTTTTCGTTGTCGGGTTGCCGTGACAGTGCGTCGGCGAACTGATTCTCTTTACCCGGGCAGTGTTCTAGGGTGAAGTCAAATTCTTGTAGGAGCAGGGCCCATCGAGTGAGTTTGGCGCGGCTGTCCTTTGCAGTTTGTAACCAGGTAATCACCTTATTGTCGGTACGGAGTATGAATGGCCTGCCTTCCAGGTAAGGGCGATATCGCTTTATTGCCCAGACAACCGCAAGGCACTCTTGTTCGTTACTGTGATACTGTTGTTCCGTGTGGTTCAGCTTGGCACTGGCGTATGCGATCACCTTACGGTCATTGTTGATTTCTTGGTATAGGACAGCCCCTATACCGACCTTGCTGGCGTCTGTCTGTAGGATGAAGGTCTTGGAGAAATCTGGTCGACAGAGTGGTTGGATGTTGGCGGTCAATGCTTGTAGGCGGCGGAAAGCTGTCTCTTCTGTTGGTGACCATTTCCATCGCGTCTTCGTGCTAAGTAGCTCAGACAGAGGCGCACAAACGTCAGCGGCGTTGGGTAAAAATTCTCGTAGCCAGCCGACTACTCCGAGAAATTCTCGCAGTTTCTTTCTGGTGGTGGGTGGTTGGGCAGAAGTCACAGCTAGGATAGCCTGCGGTTTTGCTTGGTTGCCCTCGGAGGTGATTATGTGACCGAGGTATTCAAGTTGCTTGCGGCCGATCTGGCATTTTGCTGCTGAGACAGAGAGATTGTATAGATTTAACCGTTCAAACACTTTGGCTAAGTGGAGTAAGTGTTCTTCCCAGGTATCCGAGTACACAATGATGTCGTCGAGATAAGCGTAGCAGAACTTGTCGACGTATCCACTCAGTACCTTGTTCATCATGGATTGGAAGCAGCTGGGTGCATTTCGTAGGCCGAAAGGCATGACCTTAAATTGTAGCTTTTCGCCGTAGGGAGTGGTGAAGGCCGTGTAAGGTCGAGACTGGGGTGCGAGTGGTACCTGCCAGTATCCCATCCGTAGGTCGAGTGAGCTGAATATTTTTGAAGTTCCCAGGCTTCGAATGACGTCCTGTAGGGTCATCTGCGGTGCCGTGGCTGGAACGGTGATGGAATTCAGCCATCGGTAATCGATGCAGAACCGTGATGTGCCGTCCTTCTTGGGGACAACGACGATTGGAGAGTTGTAAGGCGAATCACTGGCTTCTACCAGGTTGCGTTCCTTGAGGGCGGCAACTTCGGACTCGATAATTTGCAGTTTCTCCCGTGAGTATCGGTAAGGCCGCTGGCTGCGTATTTCTGAGCTGTTGAGTTGAATTGTCATGGTGGCGGCCGTGGTGATGGAGGGTGGCATCTGCTCCATGAACAATTTTGCGTGTTGTTGCAGTAATACTGTTAACCGTCGGTGCTGGTCGCTGGGCGTGTCTTCTAGTAACTTGTCAACCAGGTGAGTGTCCATCTCTACTGAGACTGGTGGTTGCGCTATCCAGAAGATCGTATCTCGCTGCGTCTTGCCGTAGATTAGCCTGTCTTGCTCAAAGTCAAGCACTGCCTTATTCTCCCGAAACCATGGTCGTCCCAAGATGATGTCTTCGCGTAGGTCAGGTAGACCTAGGAAGGGAATATTTTGAATGTGCTGTTGGATCTGGAGTTCCAGATGTCCTTGTATGGCCGTTTCGCAGCTAGTGGGACGGTTGGCCAGCAGTACAGGTAGCTTCAGCGGTTGGATCCGTGTACCGTGGTCGAGGTGGGCAGCTCTCACGAAGTTGTGCGTTGCGGCTGAATCGAGTAGAGCGTGTAGTTGTTTACCCGCGAGGATGACAGGGATCCGGGGTAGAGTCTGTCCGTCTATCTGGATCACGGCTAGGTTCGGTGCTTGGCTGGGCGGAGGGCTGGTGATGTGGTTGTTGACTACTGGGGCGGCAGTGTTGGTGACCTTGTCGGTGACTGCGGCCAGGGCAGTGTTGGTGACCTGGTGGCTGACTGCGGCTGGGGCAGTGTTGGTGACCTGGTGGCTGACTGCGGCTGGGGCAGTGTTGGTGACCTGGTGGCTGAATGCGGCTGGGTCAGCGTTGGTGACCTGGTCGTCGACTGCGGCGAGGGCAGTGTTGGTGACTCCGTCCATGACAGCGATCCCGGTAGGTGGCGGGTGCGTGTGGGTCACAGTTGCATGTTCCTCCCCAGGCTGGTGGTCGATGACGCGCTCATCGTCGGCTGGTGATGCTGTCCTCTCGCGGGCCAGTAGAGGCGCGGCTGCTGGGTGCTGTGGAGAGTCTCTGTCAGCCGGGAAGAGCAAGGGGTCTTCGGTGACATTGGAAGGAGACTTAGCGACGCTAGCAGGGTCTACGGTGGCGTGACGGGTAGGCGATCGATCCGTTGTGAGTGAGACGGTCATGAGTGACGGCTGGGTGGTTGACGCGCAAGGGTGTGCCGGACGCGGTTGCTGTTGTGAGACGGTGACCCGGGTGACGACTGGTACTGGGTCATTCTTGATAGCCCGTGGAGGTGCGGCTGCTAGGTACCGTGGAGAGTCTCCGTCAGCCGAGAAGAGCGAGGGGTCTTCGGTGACGTTGGAAGGAGGCTTGGTGACGCTGGCAGGATCCACGGTGGCGTGACCAAGGAATGACTGGCTGGCCGGTTCGGTGACGGTTATCGCTTGTAGTTGGGGTGGTGACCTGCGAGGCTGGCGCTGCGGGTCTTGCACCTCATCGTTAGTGTAGTGGACTCCTACTTTCCGTGCTGGAGGGGTGGAGTCCGAGTCTCTCCAGTATCGCCGTTTCCCTGCCGTTTCTTCGCGAGTTCTGGGCAGTCGCGATGAAAATGCTTGGCCGGGCAGTAATGACACTGAGGAAGCTGGTTGTAGTTGAACCTCGGCGGCGGCTCTCGATGGGGTGGCCCTGCGGGTGCCGTAGGTTGAGGCGGCTTATATTTTGGTCGACTGTTGAGGTCGGTTTCCAGGTCGTTGGCGATCATGATCAGCTCTTCATAGTTCGTGGGACGAGCAGCTCGAACTAGGGTGCGAAGCTCGGAACTCAGCTGACCGATGAGCAGGGCGATCACCTCGTCTTCAGCCAGGTTGGTTCCTAAGCGCTGCTGTAGTTGGAGCTTCTGACGGATGAATCGCTCCACTGGCTGGTTCGGTTTGTGGGTGGTGCCATAAAATTCCGTGTGAGCGGCTGCGATTTTATGGGCTCCCGAGAAACGGGCCTGAAGTCGGTCACGGAACTGTTCCCAGGTGGTGACGAATTCTCCGTAGTCTCTCCACCAGGCGGCGGCGTCGTCTTGTAGTTGCGCTTTTAGAAGCATGACCCAGGTATAGCTGGGAATGTGGTGACCCTGTAGCAGCTCGGTGCACTGTCGCATGAAGGTGATGGGGTCTTCATGGAGCTTGCCGCGGAAGAACGGTAGCAGGGTCGCTATGCTGGTCAGCTGGCTGAGGTTGCCGGTGTAGCTGACGGCTGGAGCCGGTAAGTTGGCCATGTTGCTGGTTGCGGTAGTGGCGTGACTAGAGGTTGACGGTGGAGCAGGCAGGTTGACGGTCAGCGCGCTGGGTTGCAGGGTGGTTGGTCGAGCGGGCTCGCTGGTGAAGGCGGGTGGCTGCGTTGCCCCGGTTTCGCTGGTGGAAGCGGGCGGCTGCGTCGTGCTGCTGTCGGTTTGACCGGTGGTCTGTGCAGGCCAGCCGGCGAATGTAGACTCGGTGTGCTGGCTGGTTGACTGCATCGAATCTTCGGTGGTCGTATCTCCACTGTCTCCGGCTCCGGTTCTAGTCGCTACCATGTTCAGGTGTTATGGGCGCCACTGGGAAATTGCCTGTTCCCAGACAGGTATTCTGAATTGAAAGATTCAGAGACACATTTTGTTGAAAGAAAATAAGTTTGAATTTTTTGTGTGAAAAATTCAAGACATACATTTAGATGAAAAATTTAAGACATACATTTAGTTGAAAATTTAGGTTGACATTTTGTTTGAAAAAAAAGTTTTGACAGTGGTAACGGGTTACTGTATCTCCATACAGTGAGTGGCCCCACGTTGGCAGGCGCCAATAATTGATATGGCGGAAGGTGTGGCTCGTTCATCAATTGGGCTAGTCAGTCGGGTCGAGCGAGGGGTTTGTTACCACTGTCTGAAAAAATGGCTTTTGGTGGCCCTGAAAAGGGCCAAGTTTGTTGCTGGTGGCCCTGAAAAGGGACCAAGATTGTTGCTGGTGGCCCTAAAAGGGACCAAGGCAGGCTAGATGTTTAGTAGTCGTCGACTGGCGCGATACCACGCCGCGCGAGGGTCCCGGGCAGGTCCGTCTGGTGCGAGAGCAGGCCGGCAGGGGCTCAAGTCAATGGTTCGCAGTCTCCACTCTGGTTTACCCGGGCTACGGAGAGGGCTGACCGGGTGATCTACTAGCCAGAGGTCGTGCCGAATCTCCGCCGGGAGGACCTCCTCGACCACTTCCTCGTTTAGAAGGGGCCTTCGGTCAAACCCCGGGCAGGCAGGGTCGTAGGCTTCCGCTGCACACACTCCGATGTCGGTTCGGCACCCAACCCGCGCATCCAGAACCGCGCGCCAGTTGTTAGGCTGGGGCGCTAAGTCTTGGGGCGCAGCTGGCGCGGCGGTGTACAGCCTCAGCCTCTCCTCCACCTGGCGAAGCCGACGTAGGGCCCTCCTCTTCTGGATTCGGCGGCCGGCTCGGTTCCTCCTAGGCATCGGCTGGGTAGTAGACAAGGAAGACACCTCAGGTTGCGGTTAGTCTCGCCGTGGTTCCCTCATTGGCCTGCTCGCTGCTCTGCTCCTGGTCTCGGTAGTGGTCTCGGCTGGTAGTGGTCTGGTGCTTGGCTGGGCGGAGGGCTGGTGATGTGGTTGTTGACTACTGGGGCGGCAGTGTTGGTGACCTGGTGGCTGACTGCGGCTGGGGCAGTGTTGGTGACCTGGTGGCTGACTGCGGCTGGGGCAGTGTTGGTGACCTGGTGGCTGACTGCGGCTGGGGCAGTGTTGGTGACCTGGTGGCTGACTGCGGCTGGGGCAGTGTTGGTGACCTGGTGGCTGACTGCGGCTGGGGCAGTGTTGGTGACCTGGTGGCTGACTGCGGCTGGGGCAGTGTTGGTGACTCCGTCCATGACAGCTATCCCGGTAGGTGGCGGGTGCGTGTGGGTCACAGTTGCATGTTCCTCCCCAGGCTGGTGGTCGATGACGCGCTCATCGTCAGCTGGTGATGCTGTCCTCTCGCGGGCCAGTAGAGGCGCGGCTGCTGGGTGCTGTGGAGAGTCTCTGTCAGCCGGGAAGAGCAAGGGGTCTTCGGTGACATTGGAAGGAGACTTAGCGACGCTAGCAGGGTCTACGGTGGCGTGACGGGTAGGCGATCGATCCGTTGTGAGTGAGACGGTCATGAGTGACGGCTGGGTGGTTGACGCGCAAGGGTGTGCCGGACGCGGTTGCTGTTGTGAGACGGTGACCCGGGTGACGACTGGTACTGGGTCATTCTTGATAGCCCGTGGAGGTGCGGCTGCTAGGTACCGTGGAGAGTCTCCGTCAGCCGAGAAGAGCGAGGGGTCTTCGGTGACATTGGAAGGAGACTTAGCGACGCTAGCAGGGTCTACGGTGGCGTGACGGGTAGGCGATCGATCCGTTGTGAGTGAGACGGTCATGAGTGACGGCTGGGTGGTTGACGCGCAAGGGTGTGCCGGACGCGGTTGCTGTTGTGAGACGGTGACCCGGGTGACGACTGGTACTGGGTCATTCTTGATAGCCCGTGGAGGTGCGGCTGCTAGGTACCGTGGAGAGTCTCCGTCAGCCGAGAAGAGCGAGGGGTCTTCGGTGACATTGGAAGGAGACTTAGCGACGCTAGCAGGGTCGCTATGCTGGTCAGCTGGCTGAGGTTGCCGGTGTAGCTGACGGCTGGAGCCGGTAAGTTGGCCATGTTGCTGGTTGCGGTAGTGGCGTGACTAGAGGTTGACGGTGGAGCAGGCAGGTTGACGGTCAGCGCGCTGGGTTGCAGGGTGGTTGGTCGAGCGGGCTCGCTGGTGAAGGCGGGTGGCTGCGTTGCCCCGGTTTCGCTGGTGGAAGCGGGCGGCTGCGTCGTGCTGCTGTCGGTTTGACCGGTGGTCTGTGCAGGCCAGCCGGCGAATGTAGACTCGGTGTGCTGGCTGGTTGACTGCATCGAATCTTCGGTGGTCGTATCTCCACTGTCTCCGGCTCCGGTTCTAGTCGCTACCATGTTCAGGTGTTATGGGCGCCACTGGGAAATTGCCTGTTCCCAGACAGGTATTCTGAATTGAAAGATTCAGAGACACATTTTGTTGAAAGAAAATAAGTTTGAATTTTTTGTGTGAAAAATTCAAGACATACATTTAGATGAAAAATTTAAGACATACATTTAGTTGAAAATTTAGGTTGACATTTTGTTTGAAAAAAAAGTTTTGACAGTGGTAACGGGTTACTGTATCTCCATACAGTGAGTGGCCCCACGTTGGCAGGCGCCAATAATTGATATGGCGGAAGGTGTGGCTCGTTCATCAATTGGGCTAGTCAGTCGGGTCGAGCGAGGGGTTTGTTACCACTGTCTGAAAAAATGGCTTTTGGTGGCCCTGAAAAGGGACCAAGATTGTTGCTGGTGGCCCTGAAAAGGGACCAAGATTGTTGCTGGTGGCCCTAAAAGGGACCAAGGCAGGCTAGATGTTTAGTAGTCGTCGACTGGCGCGATACCACGCCGCGCGAGGGTCCCGGGCAGGTCCGTCTGGTGCGAGAGCAGGCCGGCAGGGGCTCAAGTCAATGGTTCGCAGTCTCCACTCTGGTTTACCCGGGCTACGGAGAGGGCTGACCGGGTGATCTACTAGCCAGAGGTCGTGCCGAATCTCCGCCGGGAGGACCTCCTCGACCACTTCCTCGTTTAGAAGGGGCCTTCGGTCAAACCCCGGGCAGGCAGGGTCGTAGGCTTCCGCTGCACACACTCCGATGTCGGTTCGGCACCCAACCCGCGCATCCAGAACCGCGCGCCAGTTGTTAGGCTGGGGCGCTAAGTCTTGGGGCGCAGCTGGCGCGGCGGTGTACAGCCTCAGCCTCTCCTCCACCTGGCGAAGCCGACGTAGGGCCCTCCTCTTCTGGATTCGGCGGCCGGCTCGGTTCCTCCTAGGCATCGGCTGGGTAGTAGACAAGGAAGACACCTCAGGTTGCGGTTAGTCTCGCCGTGGTTCCCTCATTGGCCTGCTCGCTGCTCTGCTCCTGGTCTCGGTAGTGGTCTCGGCTGGTAGTGGTCTCTGGTAGTGGTCTCGGCTGGTGGTCTCTTCTGGCTCTTCAGTGGAAGGCTGCTAGTGAGCAAGTGCTATCGAGGGTAGCTGAGTAGCCCCCTTTTATTCACAGTCCCCGAGTTCACCTGCGCTGCTATTGGCCGGCGGTGCTCGGCCAATAGAAACGCAGGAACGGGTGGCGGCGACTGAGGCGCACCCTGGTGGCGGGTGGGTCAACCACTCATTTGGTTGATGCGTGGCGTGGGGAGCAGAGCAGAGCGGCAGGCTGAAAGGTAGCGAACGCGAGGGAGGTATCAGACCTCGTGTGTTTCCAGCGTTATTGACCTATCACCAGCTGTCTCATATATTTGAATAGTAGACTTGAGATGCGCGAGTACACTAGCGTCAGGTGATAAATTTTCATAACGGCAAGGAAAGTTGTGCGAGTGCGCCACACCAGATTTTTTCTTTTATATTATCCTTGAAATGCAAAATTTCCAAAAACCTTTTATATACGTCGACGCGCAATTAAAAAAGGAACATACCTGTCAAATTTCATGAAAATTTATTACCGCGTTTCGCTGTAAATGCGCAACATATAAATATATACCGTCGACTTGAATCTTAGACCTCACGTAGCTCGGTCAAAAATTTGATGCTTGTTTGAATTGTCTCAATTCAAAATGGAGATCTATGATTTACCAATGCTACATAATACACAGTACCGAGCTACATTTGGACTGTCGTATAAATTAGAATTGGAACCGTTTTGGGCTTAAGCCTGTGTCACTTTTCTGGAAGTTATGTTATGTTAAATGATTGAATAAATAAATGCATAAGGTTTTTCTTCTATTTCCATGGTTATGTGAAGTATGACTTCATATTATTGTTTCATTATTTATCTATTCATTTACTCTAACAATTTATTTCTCTCTTTTAGGTTAACAACGACTGTAGATTTGCCTACTGAGTTTGTGCACTTGTATATTTCCAATTGTATCTCAACCTGTGAAACAATCGAAGATCGCTACATGCAGAATCGGCTAGTACGACTGGTCTGTGTTTTCTTGCAATCACTCATCAGGAATAAAATAATTAATGTCCAGGTAAGCTATTCTGAATTACAAATCGATGATGATCCTTATAAATATCCTTCAACTCTACTTCCTCTACTTGGTGGAAGATTTAAAATATTTGTCTTACTGTGTCGTCAATTGTTGCCCATATCAAGGGTTGTTCAGGAACTAGCTTCAAACTGTAACTCAATTCATCTTTCTCAATGTTTTTCTACCTGAATGATGAGCTCACATAAGCGTTTGCTAGGTAATGAGATTAGATGATCAAATATGCTTTGCTAACAAAAGTATCACATTTTATTGGAAAATCAACATCAACGGTCTTTCAACCAGTAGTTTTTGTTAAACATGTATTTCTTTTAGAACTTTTTGGAAAACAAATAGTTTACTTTCATGGTTTGTTATTTTTATAGTGAAAATACCTCTAAACTGAAACTTTTCAGTTCCACTGCAACTGATTAGCAGATCAGGTTTTGATATGCATATTTTGTAATTTTACAACAATAATTGAATTTGAATTGATTGGTAGATGAGACATGAGACTCAACTCAATATGAGACAACCATTATTATCAAGTATAAGTAGTCAACTTATATCAAAGAAGAATTCGCCTAGGATCTGAAGTTGATCTATTGACGTTTTAATAAACGTGTCTCTCATGTCAAGATAGTGATGATATGAAAATATATTTATCAACAATGATTGGTTTGGAAGATGAAAGGTTGACTTTTATATGAATTTCATATTCAACAAGAATGTTCATTAGTTAATGTAGTATCCAATTAATGGTTCGTTTTAAGACTCGTTTTAAATTATTATTTCAAAAATAAATACAACTGATATTTGTAGTTTTCCGAATTGATTCAATACTTCCCAGAAGTACGGTTTATTGTGATTGTATTCTTTAAATTTTAATAATTATTTCAAAAATTAATACAACCAATATTTGAAGTTTTCCGAGATTAATAGAAAAAAATGATTAAAACGCAATTGCACTCATCAATTTGCCCGATTAGGCTAGCCTACTTCAAAATATTAATCCAATCAATTATTGTAACTTCTTTACATAAACAGGAATGATTGATGCAAAATATTAATCCAACCTATTGGTGTAACTTCTAAGCATAAACAGGAATGATTGATTCAAAATATTAATCCATCAAATCATTATAACTTCTTTGCAGAACATGAATGATTGTGTAATCA
The DNA here is from genome assembly GCF_014356525.2 of Nilaparvata lugens. Classification (NCBI taxonomy): domain Eukaryota; kingdom Metazoa; phylum Arthropoda; class Insecta; order Hemiptera; family Delphacidae; genus Nilaparvata; species Nilaparvata lugens. Next base: position 26,416,224 of record NC_052505.1, read on the forward strand.
CGATTGTACTCATTGATGCAAATTTTCACTGATACATTTCTGATTTATCTGTCGAAACAGGAACTATTCATCGAGGTGCAATCGTTCTGCATAGAGTTTAGCAGAATACGCGAAGCGGCCGCGCTGTTCAGGCTGCTGAAGCAGCTGGAGACGGGCGAGACGACTGCTGCCGTCGCGTCTACTGCGGCCGCGGTCCCGGCAAAGCCTAAAATCGAGCAATGAACGCCGAATTCTCAAACCATGATGTCGTTACAGGCATGCAGTGTCCAGGCAAAGACTAAAATCGAACAATGAACGCGCTGACTTCTGAAACCATGTCATTACAGGCATGCAGTGCAGTATGTGCATTTCTACAGTGTGATTCACTTTAAACCGTCATCCTTTAAAAATAATTACATCAACACTTCCCATTCAACCATAGCTGACAGTGTGAAGTAAATCTCACTATAATACGTTTTGCATCATGATATTATATGGACTGTTTGCAAAGATTTCTACATTGGAATGTGAGTGATTTAGTTGGCCAACAAGCTATTTTTTAAACAAATTATTACAGAGTAGCTATATAGTACCTTCAGTTTTCAACTGGAAAATAATATGATGTGCTTGCACAGGTTTAATTAATTTATTTATTTTAATAAAAAATCATAATATATTATTTTAATAAATTTACATTTTTTAATTTATTTAATATAATGTTAAAAGAGTTCACTTTAAAACTGATTTCTGTTCAGATTTAGTTGAAACTTGCATTGGGCAAATGGTCCCAACACAAATTTCAATGGGTATGTTTTGATTCTTGAATGATTGTGAATGTAGAGGTACTGTTGATGATAATAATAAGTGAAGATTATATTAGTTTGGATGATAAACCAGAAAGAATGACATGAAGACCACAGGCAAAGAACATTCTAAGTCACTTTTCCTTACTTCCGAGTAAATTGAAAATTAGTCTTTAAAACGGCATATTATAATTGAAATATGTATTTTTCAAACAATAAAAATTTTCCTGTACTCAATAAATAATTGAAATACGAACTAAAACTGTTTCAATCTTTATTTGTCTATGTTTTTAAAAAAAAAAATATAAATCAAACATAATGTCTCGAAAACCAGTGAAAAAACAGTCTAAGTAAGTTGAAACATGGAAATAACATACTATGTTCATGAAGAGGTACACAGGAATTTATTAATTACATATGAGAAGACGTTATAAAATCAAATAATTATTATAATAAGTATCTATTATTATAAAAGGACACAAGTTTTCAAAGCTATATGCAATGAATCGTCAATTACATTATTATTAAAAAAAAAAAAAAAAACAGTCAAGCATGTCAAAAAATGGAAAAAATATTGTTTATTGCAGATACTGAAATTCTATTTCTAAATCATAACAATGTCAAGTAAGTTAATATTTTAAATCAGAAAGCAATACGAATAGTTTTTTAAGTTGCCAAAATTACTGTTAAAAGCTAATGTTTTAAATTTGTTAAATACGTTTGTGTTTCTTCTCGACAGAATCTTTTTAAAACCTGTAGATCATTGTATTTTTCATTCGATACATTCAAAAAATCAGAGTAGGCATTTGCTGGAAATGCAGTTGAAATTTGACTCCTTTCACCCCTATTATCTTTGATGATGAACGAATTCCAAACACCATTGTAGGTGGTTCGTAGATTAATTGTTTTAGGATGACAGGAAGCAAACTTGATCTCAGTTATTGGACGAGTTGGAAATCCTGACTTCTTTTTATATCCCAATCCATCAAGGAACACTCCCCACTTCTTGAACAATGTCTGTTCACAGCAAAATACCTTGAAGGAAGATGGATTAGATCTAGATGATGCTATTTGTTCAACCCAGTCTTTTGGCATTTCAATAGAATAGTTTTTCACATTTATAATTCCCATATCCTTGTCCGGTTCCATGTAGGAATGACCACGAGTTGGAAATGTTAATTTCACAGTTTGGAGTCGCTCCATTTGAGTACATACATAATGCAAAAAACGAAAAACTGTGAAGTTCTTGTTTTGGCCTGGGCAGGAGTCAAGAAAAATTTCCAAGTGCTTCACCTCTGGCTTCAAAAATGTTGTTATGAAATGATGCAACATAGAACACACATCATCTGCTCCTTTTTTGGCAATGGTTTCGTCATATGCATAGAATATAACTTCATGATTGGACAGTACATGCACATTAAAAAGGTAGAAGCTCAACTGACGACGATAATAAACATCATTTGTTGAAAGATTGGGACAGGGTAGATTTTTCATAAAGTCAACACAAATATTCGAAGCTTGGGTCACTTTTTGCTTTTTGTTTTGCACACTTTTTACGGGCGTAAAATACTTCTGCTTTCTTCAGATGTAACAGGTGCTGTGTTGACAAGTTACGGAGTTCATCACGTTCCTGGTCTTTATTCCCTATTTCGAGGTGTTCCTTTCTAGCTTTAAACTCATCAAAGCCGAAATTATATTCTGTGTTAAACACATTTCTGTAGAATTCGTAAGATACCGGATTATTTGGGTATAACTCAGAGTACATTTTATACAGTTTGTTCATGTTGAGTTCTTCAGAAAGGTAAACTTTACTGGATTTTTTCAAACTATAATGAGATTTACGTCCTCTCAAAGATGAAAGATGTTCATGGACTTTATCTGTTGTTTCTTGTGGTTTAGCATGCTTTCTGTTCTTGTGTTTACCACGATTGTCTACTGGAGCTTTCCCAGTGGTATTCAAAGATTTCTTAATGGTGTTAATTGTCTGATTTGTTATCCCATGCAATGATACAAACGCTTTTTGACAAACTTTGACTTCATTTATTTTTCCATCTGTGAAAACCCTAACTTTGTATTCGTAAGAAAATTGTTTGAGAGAAATAGATTCCTCTTCATTCATTCTTGGCCTACGTTGTTTAATCGGCAAAACACTTATTAGTCCTGTCAAATGTTCCATTTGTTTGTTGTATTCCCCTATTAAATTAAATTGTTTCAATAATTCATCCCTTTCCTTTTCTTTGATGATTTCAAAACATTTGTAGCGCTTACAAAGACAAGGATCCCCAGGCATGTGAGACATAGCACGAATTCTTTTTGTTGCGTCAGATAATCTTCCATGTTGTTTACGTTTTGTTGTCTTTTTATCACTATTATCACTCATGTAAATCACAAATATTTCAATTACTACTATTAAACAACCTACTAGCATAAGCAAACACAACAAAACTAACAGATTCTTATTGCACCTTTGCACGAACACACCAGAATTAAGAGGTTATTTCAGACATAGAATGTTACTTCACGGTAACTCGAACAGCTGAAGTGACTTAGAATATTCTTTCACTGTAAATGAATCAGCTGGTTAGACATAGAATGATATTTCCCTGTATATGATTTTTTCCAGCATTAATAACATTGACACAGAATGTTCTTCCCCTTTGATAAGTAGACCATTTTGTAGTACTCTGCTTGAGCCACTAGATGGCGCGGAAAACCCATTTTTGAAAAAAATGACTTAGAATGTTCTTTGCCTGTGGTCTTCACATACATGTTATTTGCTTAATTATATCGATGATTTGGATTCCCACTAAAATAATTTCCCTTGAAAAAGCACACTCAACGAGGTACAATAGCTGTTATCCCTCTATGACATTTTATTGAGATTAAATAGTTATTTGTGCAACTAGTGCGCAAAGTGACAGTTTGCTGCACCGAAAGAAACAGGCGAGGGCGGAATGGTTTCTTGAGTGCAGCAGGGGAAACTTTGCGCACGTATTTCACATTACATTTTTCCTACAGTTACCATTGAATATGAGAAGTGGTTGATTATGGGTAAAATGATGGCTGAAATCCATCAAATGTTTGTCTGTATAGTTTTGTTATTAATAACAACTTTAATTTATTTTAAACTTGATAATTGAAAATTAATAATCGATAATTTGAGTAATTTTAATTTCTAAATAATTTTTCAACCAATCAATTTATGAATGAAAAAAATATTATTTGAAATAATGAATAATTAATAATATTCAAAATGTATAATTTAATGAGTTCTCATTTTTATTTATTTGAAAATCAGAAAAAAATAGATAGAACAAATTCGCATTCAAAATACACGCCAACAATGTCAACAGCTGATTGGGATGGCTGCAAGATAATACGCAAAGTATTAAGAGTACGCAAAGTAATACTTTGCGCACTAGAGCGGAAAAGTGATTCTTTGCGCTCTGTAATCAGTGCAGGAAAGGTCACTTTTCAAGGTAACTGTAGGAAAAGAATTTAATAGCTTAAATAAACTCATTTCAGTAATTTCATTCAGGTGCCCTGCTATTTTGTAATAGCTATTCAAGTCATGTGGCCGGAAAGTGGCAGTTTGCAGGGCGAGCATGATGATTCCAGTCGAGGCAATCTGGGATACCAGTGAGACACCAGCCGGAAAACAAATCTGGTGTTCCTAATATAATTGGGCCTAAACATCACTTCTTGTTCTTACTCATTAGAACATTCCATTATTTGGAGATAAATGATTTTCAAAAGAAAAACATATTTTCGCGATGTTTTCAATTTTATCAAAAAATTTTATTTCCTTTTAATCTTCTAGCTCTGAAAGTTTTCTAGCACTACTGGAATATCGGGGACATATTAATTTGTGGTTAAATAATTGTAAAATTGAGAAAGTTGAAATTGTGCACAATTTGTCATCGCTGTTATTTTCTCGGATGGAGGGACAAGTCTCATCGTATTTTATACAGTCCAAAGTTTTTGGGATTCTAGTCAGTTGTTCAACAAATTATAATCTTGTTTACAGGACATACACATTGTGTGTGAAATATGCCCCTGGTTTTAAAAATTAAGTGCTGATTGCACAAAAGCCAGTTAAATTTTAATCGTGGTTAATTCCTCTAGAACCAATCAGAGAAGCAGGTTTTTTTTTAAAAAAAACCTCTGATGGGTTCTTGTGGAATCAATCACGGTTGAAATTTAACCGGGCCAAAGCAATATTATTTTTATCGATTCTAGGGTCTGTCTGAAAAAAAATGTTTGATATTGATTTTATCTATGTATGTAATTCAAAATTATTTTGTTTCTCAGACTAAGATATACTTTATATAGCATAATATTTATTGCTCATTTATTTGTCAAGTTCTATATTGCTATCAAAAAAAATGTGGCATTGAAACAGATTAAAAAATAATAAGTTTGGTAAAATTGATAGTTTTATTTATAAACATTGACGATAATTATTACATCGATACCTTAACAGACTGATTCACGACTATTACATTTTGATCATTCATCTTATTATTTTTATGATACCATTAATATAATTGAAGCTAATCTCGTGTGTAGACGTTACAGATCATACGAGTTTGTAAGAGAAAACTCCTTTATTTTCAATTCTATAAACAGCATCCGATCTCCAATATCAGCATTGCATTGTTAATAATATTTGAACAGTATTTTAGTGATAGTAAGCTGAAATTTTAAAAACCGCACATACAGAAGTATTCTATTTAATAATACACAATTTCAACGAGCCAAACGTCAACTATAAATAGTTGATTTAAACATGATTGAAACGTTGATAAGTGTTTAGTCAAAGTCTATCTACTGTCATTTTCCTATGTAGGTGCCGTACGCTTTACAATAAGTGCTGCAAAGAGTTTTTATGTTATTTCACTTTTAGAATATTATTTATTTATTTATTATTATTTATTTATTTGAAAATTTACATATTTGAGGGCACCAGGAACTGAATCCCATTATTGCCCTCATAACACACATTGAGCATACAATTTGAAAATATAATACATTAAAATGAAAATAGAATAACTTAACTAATATACTATTGAGTTTTAGAAAAAACAAAATACAAAAAAATAATAATAGAAAACCTTGCAAATAATATGAAACTATAAAAACCGCATGCTCAAACTTTGAGGGTATAGCAGATAAAAGAAGAAAAACTAAGTATGTAACTAATACTGAAGAATTCAAGAAGAAAAGAAACAAAGAAAAGAGAATTATGGAAACTTTGCAAATATGAAACTTATAAATAAAAACACTAATATATTATGTATTATAATACATAGGAAAGAAAAAAAGACAAAACTCAACAAACATAAATCTTATTCAAGTCCCGCCTGAACACACTGTCTGAATCAAAAAAATCTAATGCATCATTAAGCCTATTGTATAATCGAAGAGACCTAAACAGGGGAGCATTGTAACCACTGACCGTTCTACATCTGATAATATCAAAGGTGGGATGATCTCTGGAGTTGAACGCAGGAACATGGAACCTGATCAATGAGAGCAGCGAAGGAGAAGAAAATCGACCCCTTAACAGACCATGCACAAAAATCAATGAGTCTCTCTCCCGTCGTAATCTCAATGATACAAAGTGAAAGGTACCTCTCAAACGGTCTGTAGGAAAACCCAAAGGACAGGATTGGCCGAAGCGCTTGTAATAGAGAAACCTCAAAAACTTATTCTGATCTACCTCAAGACCATGAGTACACAAATCAGTATAAGGGTTCCAAATCACAGAGCAATATTCCAACACACTCCGGACCAATGACACATAAACAGTACATATTGCATCAAGGTTATTGAAGTTAGCTGTATTCCTCATAACAAAACCTAGCATTTTATTGGCTCTAGCTATGCTCTAGTCTATGTGCACTGAGAACCTGAGACAGCTATCAAAGATTACACCCAAATCCTTACATGTATCGACTCTTTCCAGATTCATACCATGTACTTCATAAGAAAAGTTCATCTTCAAACTTTTTCTAGAGAATGAGATACACTTACACTTCCTAACATTCAAGTCAAGTCCATTGATAGAAGACCATCTAGCCAATCTGTCAAGATCTTGCTGCAACAAATTACAATCATTGGAATCAATCATTAGTAATCTCCATGTAGAGCTTTACATCATCAGCAAAGATCAAACATTTTGCTTCCTTTATGCTTGATTATTTAAATTTAAAGTAACTATGTGATACTGAGGCCAGCCACTGATGTCACGTTTCGCCGGTCATTTGCCACTGACAGGCAAATCTAATATAAAATATAGTTTAAGAACTATCTAATTAGAAAATCCAATAAAATAGTTATATATAATAATCTTCCTAATAAATCTAATTTCAGCTGTAATCATGAACATGTTCATTTCAGTACTCTCAGAATGTTTTGAGTATTAAACAAGTTTATGAAAAAACATTAGTCCATTGAAAGCACTCTATCAGATTGTTGAAAACGCTTAAATAGTTCATGCAACTGAATTATTAATGAGAACTTTCAGTTAGTTTCTGGAGAATTGTTTCTGAAAAGTTGCTGGATTTAGTCCGTTGAAAACACTCAGTTTGTTGAAAACACTCAATAGTTAGTTGAAGACTTCTCAGCTTCTAACAATTGGTGAGAAGCGTCAAATACGAGTAGTTTAAATTTTAGTTATCATACTCGTAGTAGGTCGAAACATACAACTAGTTCATTGAAAAACTTGATTCAGTCCGTTGAAAATACTTGAGTTCACTGAAAAAACTCCGTTGATAACACTGAGTGATAACTCTTAGTCTGTTGATAACACTGTCATCTAGTCCGTTGAAAACACTCAAAAAGTTCGTTCAAACGTTTCAACTAAGGTAGTGCATTTAAAAACTTCATTTGGTCCGTTGAAAACACTCAACTAGTTGTTCCTTGTTAACTTTAAACTGGTTGGTTGGACTAGTTGGTAGGATCAACGTCCGTCTCCATCAGTCACATGAGCTCGACGTTGTTGAATATTTGGAGAAGGGAGTCGTTGTGTCAGGCCTTGGACAGCTTGAGCTTCTTGTCCTTGCAGGCGATGACGTGGCACTGGGGCACGGGGAGAGGGGGGGCGTAGCCGTCGGCGTAGGTGGGGTCTTCGAAGAGCAGCTTGTAGCTGTCGGTCGGGGTGAGGGGGGGTTCCTTGACGACAGCTTTGTAGAAACACGTGGATCGCGGGTAGAGCGCCATCACTACAACAAAACATCACAAATGTGTGAGAATTTCGTTCAATTTACAACACAACATGTTATAGGAAAACAAATATTTGATAAATGCTGTTAAAAGAAAGATGTTTGATATCATGTAATGGGCCCCTCAAGCTGGATTGCACAAAGCGAGATCAATCTTTCACCAGGATCAGCCCAATGCTCAATTACAGTTGGTAGTTAAAATTCGTTATTTGACAGTTTTATTTATCCATATATACAAAAAAGGATTTTAGACAATCAATTATTCACACATTCTTAGTAATCTTCACACAAAAGCAGGATATGCGGCAGACAAAATACAAGTTATTCCCAAACCGATTACTGTTTGTGAACTATTTTTAATGGAAAAACTAAAGACTATTTCTGCCGACTAGAACAGGCTGCTTTCGTTGTTGCTTCTTGGCCACTATTTCGAGTCAGTTGATTTCATCTTGAATCAGTTAATCTTTTTCTAACCTTGAAAACTTATTATTTTTCAAGAATCTCTTCAGTTGTAATTTATTCTTGTATAGTTTATTTTATTGTAGATTAAAGATTAAAAAAACTGAATATTAATTTCCAATGAACATTGTAATTTTTCAGCCCTAGATTCCAGTAATTCTTACATTTCTCAAGAAAGAGTTCCTCAACATTCAAAAACGTATTTCAAATGAAAATCTTCTCGCTATGGTCTATTTTGTCTGCCCAGCATTCTGTGAATGTATGAACGAGCACTCGTACTCCTTCGAATAGAGCATACTATAGGGAATAGAAGGTGGCTAGTCGCGCAGAAGGCTGGCTACTAACGGTAGAACATGCATGATGAACATGTTTATCATGCATATACACATGTTCATCATCAGCGACAGGCTTCTAAAGGTGCGTACAGACTTTCGCTCTGCTCCGCAACCGAACGTCACTCCAGCAGAGCGATTGATGATCGACCGGGGAGCAACAATGGTTCGACCGGGGAACGCGAGAAGATCTAACATCTTCCGTAACGTTCATGATGGGTGCGTGGGCGGCGCGACTGTAGTTCGATGGAGGAACGAGGGCGGTACGAGGGAGGAGCGTGCTCGGTGCGGGTTGGAAGAGCGTATATGTGTACGCAGCTTAACACAAAATAGACAACCAATAGCAATAATTAAATCATAATTTTAGAAAAATAATTTAACCTCAAATAGAGCAGCGAAGAAAAAATGAACAACAAAAAATCTGGTGTGGTACACTCACACAACTTTCCTTGCTCATTGATCTATAAGCCTCATTCTTAAAAGAGGATAATTTCGGGGAATAACATTATGCCGATTGGCGGCTAAATAATTAAAACTATGATTATACTATTGTTATTGTTTTCAAAGTACATTTTCCTTTGTTTAAATTATGAAATTTGAGGATTTTTTAAAAGTTGCCAAAACAGCTGTTCTACAAATAAAATATCGACATGATTTGTGTGTTCTTTTGAATAAACTGCTCTACCTACCTACCTCACGCACGAGAAGGAGGTTACAAGTATATTTCTCAGGGATGGGGAGGACCCCCTGTTAGTTTCCCAGGGAGGAGACTCATGCCAGTTAATAGAGCTGATAAATAACTATACAGGGTATGAATTTGAAAAAAAAATCGGTCACGTCATTTTTGAGAAAATCGTAAAATAGAAATTTAACAAAATTCATTCTTCTCAGGAATATTACGGAGCTACTGCAATTTTCCCCAGAAATGAGACTCATGTCAGTTGATAGGTCTTATAAATAGCTATCTAGGGTATAAATTTGAAGAAAATCGTTAAAGCCGTTTTCGAGAAAACCGTGAAAAATATGGTTTTTTAGCCATTATCCGCTATTTTTTCCGCCATTTTGAATTGAATTTCTTATTGTCGGATCCTCATGGTATAAGGACCTTAAGTTTCAAATTTCAAGTCAATCGGTTAATTAGGAATGGAGTTATTGTGTTCACAGCAGTGAACTCTATACTAACTGGAACGGGCTGTCCAATGCTAAGCTACAGCTAAAAGTGTGTAAGGCGGAGTGAGTGAGACAGGCATACCGTGTGGGATTCCCTTCTCTCTCGTACTCATACATTTAAGCAGGTTGTTGCAGCTCTTGAGTACGATTTTTCATTTTTAAAGTTAAAAAATGGATTTGAATAAATATTGGGGCTATCAGTATTAGATCACAACCTTCTCTCTTAAATATTGTGATATATTTGTTGTAAAATGCGTAGAATTGAATAAAAATACGACCGAAAAATGGTGATGTATTGTGTTGCATTTGGATGCAAGAATGGGCATGTTGAAGGAAATGAAATACCATTTTACAGGTAAGTCAAACATTTTTAGTCTATTAATTAATTTGAAGAAACCTTTTTTTTTACATGCATTTCCAATACTTTTTACTATATTGATCAGTTTATTTGACCAAAAATAAAACAACAAATTTAGTTTTATTCCTAGTATACTGTGATAGTTTCTATGCTAATTGAAAATTTAGGCCTACTTTATTACCATCTAAAATAAAAAAACATAGTTGAAGAACAAATGAATCCTTATTCAAAAAAGAATAAATACAAATGATTAATAATTTCTGTGTTATCATCATGAGATGACATAATTTATTTTAGGTACCTACTTTATTTTAGTAGCCTACTGTTATTTTGAAAAATATGATATTGCTATCAGCTAAATTGTGATTAATTTTTGAAACATTTACGTTCCAAATAAATAATCGTTCAATTTACAGTATTATAATAATTATTTAGCATATTTTACTGTTTGCTTATCATATGGACATAATTATAATACAATTAATATAAATGTTTCTTCATAGATTTCTTTGCATCATTTCTGAAACTCCCACTCTTACATGATTTGAAATTACACCAATGCACACCTACATAATTCTACATTTATAGCCTGCTGTAAGTAGGCCTATATTATTAAATTAAGATATTTCCTTAAACAATAAATCATAAATCTTTCCTTTAACAATAACTCATATAATCCAAAAAAACAATAGTATATCCTATCAAAATAAACATAAGACTGTGTTTAATAGTTTCGATTAAACACAGCCCTCCTTTGGACTGTGTACGAACAAAATTCGGGATTGGAATAATAAGGACTATGAGCCTGCTTTTTCATTCCCAATCATTTCATGACAGTTTATATTTGTCCTTGTTAAATAAATAAAAATAAATAGATGATACGCTTCTCTGAAATCTGGCCAAAAGTTATTCCCTTGCTTGTGAAAAGTTGACAATACTAAAACTACTGCAGTCACAAATGAAAAAAATCTTTTCTTTATTCATATTCAACCTATTTCATTATTTTTGCTATCAAAAAGTTAACAATGAACTGCTTAATAAAGGAAAAATAACGCTTTCATGAATAAGACATACAATATAGAAATAAAATAGAAATTGAAACTGTGCAATGTATTTTTATGACGACACGTGTATCATGAATGTTTCACCGTTAGTGGCCAGTCTAAGAAGCGGCAGTATCAAGGTCGAGCGACGAGTGAACTGGTCACATTTTTCGAGCAGTAGATTTGTGCCGATCTGCATAACTGCGTTACTTTACGTATTTCACTGCACATATTGAGCAGTAAATTAACTGCGCAAGAAGCCACCATCAAACAGTTTATTATCAGCAGTGAAACTACAGCCTAACCACGCAGTAAAATACTGTCTGTGGAGCCGTACCCTCAAGGGAGAAGGGATAAGCATGAATGTAGAGGATGTTAAGACTGACCAACAGATCCGGCCGGAAACAAGGCATACAGATCGGTCTCGGGAGCCGTACCCTCAAGGAATGAAATGAATGTCAAGAATTCTAAGACTGTTAGAATGTCAAGACTTACCAACAGATCCGGCCGGAAACAAGGCATACAGATCGGTCTCGGGAGCCGTACCCTCAAGGAATGAAATGAATGTCAAGAATTCTAAGACTGTTAGAATGTCAAGACTTACCAACAGATCCGGCCGGAAACAAGGCATACGGATCGGTCTCCGGGTTGGCGCGCATAAGAGGCAGCGGCACCACCTTGCGCTTGCACACGACATAGCGCTCCTTCTGGTCCTCGTCGATGTCGTCCACCTTGTACTTGTTAGTGGCCGCGTTGTACATTATCACCTCCGCCAGCATCCAGATCTCCTTCTCGTCGCCTTTCACGAACGCTGCTACCCAGTCACCCGGCTACAAAATAAACATTCATTCACTTAAAAAGCACTTAAAATTCACTTAAATACACTTCTCAATAATACCAAACACAGCATAACAAGTTATCCCATGGGTTGTTTATGTCTCAAATTTCAAGCCGATGACGTCTTTTTTCATTAGGGCTACTCTTGAATAAAAATAAAAATATAAGTATCCTTCTTTAAAATTGTTTTTGTCATAGTCATTCAATCTCAGCTGTTTTTCATGCATGAAATCAAGTCGGTAAACAGCTGTTTGCAGAACAAATAAACATAATGATTCTCATTACAGTATACTCTACGGTAATGAAACCATATGTTTTCTTTACAGTCGAGTATGTTTCCTAGTTCCGAAATAGGAACAACAAAACTGCTACAAAAAACCACCTTCAGCGCTCCAGGTGGAAGTTTTGTCAACTTCCACAAAATTCCTGATTCGGAATTTGTAAACTAGGTTATGTAACTTATAATATGCAACAATGGTTTGCGCACAGGCATTTTTGCCCATGCAGACCATTCTCTAAACATTTATTTGGCTTAGTGTATTCATGAGGATGTTTTTATTCTTTGTTGTTGTTTTGTATTGAAAATGAGTACCTACATAAGATTTTTACTTTGTAAATTGAATTATTTTTTAAATAAATATATCTTGTCTGTCAAAAAAAAAAAACAATGTACAGTTGTTCATAAATGAATATCGGGATTTCAACTCACTATAATATTTGTTACAATGTACTTGCAGATATAAATTAGGTCAAGTGAAGAAGCCAATCGAACAATTTTGTTGTGAGCATAAGATAGTTAATTGATAAAAACGTAATAGTTATTATAATTATTATTTTCGGATGTTTCGCCTCACCGTAATACATAATGTCACTTTCTTTAAGAGAGGACACACTTAATCAATTTTAGGAAAGTACTAAGTTATAGACTTGACGTAAGCCATGTGACAAACGGTAGTCGTATTTATGTTTGTGTTTTACTTTTTATTCGACAAATAACTTAAAACTATCAGTTTAATGTGATAAATATTATTGTAGAGTTGAACCTCCGATATTCATTCCAACTACTTTAACATCAACTAATAAGACCAAGAACTGTATGATGAAGCTCCAATACGCATCACGGAATGTTGACCTCAAATGCATCACTACATTGGCCCAGATGCACAAAAGCCTGTTAAATTTTAATCATAATTAAATGATATGAGAACGATTCAGAGAAGATTTTACTGAAAAGAAGGCTTCTCTGATTGGTTTTCGTAGCAACTAATTATGATTAAAAGTTAACAGACTTTAATAAAAAATATCATTCATTGCATATATGTTATAATATTCTGTGAAAAAATATTATTAAATAATAAAAACATACATTGATAATCATTGTATTGTATTGTTTTTGGGAATATATAATAACGAATTTTATTTGATTTGAAAAAAATAAACTACCAGTTTTAAAACTTTCTTCCTCAGCAATGTATTAGGTATCTGCTGGTATGCCAGTTCAATTTTTTAATCTATTCCAACTTGACATCAATAATAAATTTAAGTTTATTGTTTATTGTTTTTGAAGGGACGGATTCAAGGATCCAAAGGTTCAAAGAACCCCACACGTCAACCGAAGCTTATTGTGTTCCAAAGTAGTATGTTAGTTAGGCAAACCAATACCTGTGTTCTTTACAAGAACCAGGAGTTTTCTCTATACTAACATCCCATTCATCACCCAGTTGCTTGTTACAGTCCAGTGTGATATGCTTGGCAGTCTCTTCAGACTGATAAGTCCTCTTGACCTACGTGAGTTCCACTCCTGGCCTACTTTGAAGGTCCTACCGCTAATGAAGGGGTGGCCAAGTTGCCTCTAGGGCGCCCGGCCACCCTTGACTCAGCCTCTTGACCTACATTTGTGCCTGGAGTCTCACCCATCTCTGGTCTCTTTGGTTTTCTCTATTTCCCCCAACGTGAGTTTCACTCCTGGCTTCTTTATAGGTCCTTCCACTGAAGGAGGGGTCACCAAATTGCCTCTAGGGCACCTAGCCACCCTCGACTTAGCCTCTTGACCTACATTTGTGCCTGGAGTTTCACCCAACTCTGGTCTCTTGGGATTTTCTTTTTGCCCCTCCGAAACTGCCCTGATGGGGCAGATCCCGTGGGTTTGAAGGCAAGGCAACAACTTCTAGAGTTGCCTTATCTTGAGGTCCATTTTAGTCGCCTCTTACGACAAGTATGGATACTGTGGGTGAATTCTGGTTTTCAACACATTCTTGAGTACGATGATCGACTCCCCGACTCCCCCAACCCACAGGGGGCAAATTCAAGTTAGTACGGTACCTTTGCAATGTAGGAGCTATCGGCTGGTATGGCACCACAGAGGGGCGGTGCCTTCTCGCCGGGTTTTCCGACCCACAGTGGGAAAGAGAGGGCAGAGCTGAGTATCATATCCAGCAGATCCCCTCGGCGGGTCGTGTCTTCATCGCCTGCTACCTGCGCCTGCCAACAAAATATAAACAAATCGAATTAGAAGATGTAATATTAATTATAACTGATAAATGTATCAAATTCAAATGTAAAATTGAATCAATTCAATTATTGAATTAAAAAAAATCCAATCTCAAGACTAGCTTATAAGTGGGAATTGAAAGCAATTTGTATTATTAATTCTAATAAAGAAATACAGTTCAACATCTATAATCTACATTATAAAAAATATATTGAACAAATATATAGGCGACAAAAATATATAAAAAATGAACAAATTGAATTAAAAAAGGCATAATTCAATTATTGAATTTAGTGAAAGCAGATTACAAAATTATTTTCTTCCATCTTCACCAAAAATCCTATCTCAAAACTCAAGACTAGCTTATGAATGGGGAATTGAAATAAATTCGTATCATTAATACTATTGAGGAAATTCTATATCTACAATATAGATGTATAATTGAGACATCCATGAGTTTCTGCGTCGGAGTGGAGGTGATGCTAAGGAATGATGATGGATTGATTAATTATGAATGATTATGATTCAATTTTATGAATGAAAATTATGATGGGATATTTAATGAATTGGCTCAAAATTGTCACAACCACCCATGTATTTATTTTTTAAAACAATCATGATTGGGATAGAAAAACCCATCCTTATTTTACATTCTATAATTATCTATCAACCGTAACAAATTCTTCGAAAACGTTTCAATAATAATAATAAGTGATTGCGACAATTTCAAGAAGTTTCATTCAAGACTTCCAAGGATAATATATTTCGTGTTAGGTAGGGTTAGATTTTAAAGGTTGGGGTTAGGGTCAGGTTGGATTAAGGCTCTAGGTTGAATTAAGTTAGGTTAGGTTGTTTACTGACCTCATTGCTATATACAGACCTCAATTCTCTTCTCCTTGCAAATGGTCCTCAGCTCATACAGCTCCGACAATGCTTGGCGAATTATTTCTTCCTCTGATGAAGAACTGACGACAGCATTTGTGTACATGCTTTTCAATTTTTGCTGAAAAATTAAATAATTATAAATTGAATTATTATAACATGAGGTCGATACTCCATTTTACAGGAGAGCCAAAACCGACTGAAAAAAGTTTATCTTTGAGTTACAAAGATTTATATTTTCTAGTTTGTGAAGTTTCAAATACGGTATCATTAATACAAAAATCTATTCTGGCCAAAATTGGAGTTTCCTGGTTAACAATCAAAGCTGAGTTTGAGATCGAATTAATATTTTTGTTCTCCATTCATCAAATAACGCTTAATATCTTTTGCTGTTTAGGAAAAATAATATATCATAGAATCATCAAAATTAATGTGATAGGTAAAACAGTAGTTACCACAAATCCAATTCATTTTTCAATTCTCATTCAGCATAGAAAATGCCAGTAAATGATCAATTTTCCAACATCGCAGCATCATTCATGAAAAAAATCCGTTAAACATCGTATTACCATCATAATAATGCGTAGCCTATAAATCTCACAACTACTTAGGTCATCAATGGATGAACTGAAGTTTTATAGTTTTTAGTGTAAGATTTTTAGCGATAATCGATGCCTCTGAAAATAGTTTTAATAGTTGTCATAATAAGAAAAAATACTTTAAATACAACTCACAATTGAATATTTACGTTACAATTTCTTTATAGAATTGTTTGCAATCATACTTATATACGGTAAGATGAAGCAGCATTG
Organism: Nilaparvata lugens; assembly: GCF_014356525.2. Lineage (NCBI taxonomy): Eukaryota > Metazoa > Arthropoda > Insecta > Hemiptera > Delphacidae > Nilaparvata > Nilaparvata lugens. The sequence continues at coordinate 26,432,616 of NC_052505.1, forward strand.
TTTTTATATTACATATTGATTTTATTAAAAAAATATCAATGTTTTTTACCTGGTAATAAGGAGATACTTTTCCTTCCTGTGCAACTTTCTCGTGCGTTTTCATGATATTATTCAAATGATTTTCAATGTTGTTCCTCTCCTTTTCAATTTCATGAATGTTTTTATACAGAGATTTCAGTTTCTCCTAGAACAATGAAAAAAGAAAAAATGAATGAAAAATAATTGCAAATTGTAGGTAAAATTCGACCTCGTTAATTTGTCTAGGTCTTTTAGTCATGTCTATGTCAGTTTGTTTGTTTTGTGTAATATGTCGGTTGTCCTTACATGTACTTATCTTGGTCCTATCTGTGGACAGGCCCAGGACCTGTTTCATGAAGATTCAGAAGTTCATTAATACAGAGGAAGGTTGAGACACACTAGACTTAAGAATAGCTAGCCTTGCTGCCCGGTCTTTCACCTTTATTACGGGAAAAACATTTCATGAAGCAAACCCCTCAATTTCATAGGGTATTTTAGACACAAAATAATAATCTGTGATCGAGTTGCTGTAAGAAGCAACACCAATTATTCAAGTATTTCAGCTATCTATTAATGCAAACTTGTGTCGCCACTCAGAATATGATGTGTCGCATTCTATAGATCTGATCACACAAAATGTCTAGAAAGTGAAGAAGCACAACTTCCTCAGGTAATTAAGAAGTATAATGAACAAAAATAACATCTTCCCTTATATGTTTTGCTGAATAATTGAACTCAAGCAGAGTCAACTGCACTCGAGAAGGGCGCTGCCAATACATGAAAAGGATGACGTTGAACTTCCTTCCAAGAAAGGAAGTGCCCTATCTCAATAGTGCCCATACTGTCAAGAGTCATAGAAACTAAGATTAACAACAAACAACCACACAGTTTTATTGTGAAGAGTAAACTTCTATCTCATTTCCAGCACTGCTTCAAAAATGGACGGTCAACAGCTAGTGTTCTACTTGCTCTAACAAGTAAAATTCAGAAAGTTTTGAACATGATGATACTCTTGCACTCACACAATGCGATATAAGTAAAGATTTTGATTGTGTACCCCATGATATATTGATTGAAAATCTGCTGAAATACAGTGTCCAGGGTACAGCTTTTAATACATTCAGGGGCTACTTGGGAAGCAGGAGGCTAGTGGTTTCATTTGAGGGAGATACATCACGTGTTGGAAGTGTGGAGCACGGAGTACCTCCGGGTTATGTATTGGGCCGTCTACTCTTCATCCTGCAAGACAGGCAGAGCTCCATCCTCTTTGCAGACGAGACCACACTGACTGCTACAAGGAAAACGGTGGATCAAGCAGCCAAGGCCTGTTTCACAGCAAACAGGATGAAGCTGAATAAGGTCAAAGAAATTCCTAATATGCTCTCTAAAGAGATCTTTAGTAGAAGTGGAACCAGTAAAACTGCTTGGTGTTTGCATGAACAATAGGTTGGCCAGCATGTATCAGGACGCTATCCAGGGTGATCTATCTTCTTAAGAAGCTGTCACACTTTATCGGCAGGGAATACCTTGACACAGCTCATCATTCCCTGTTCCACAGCCACATTGTAGAATGCTGCTGTGGGACCATGCACCTGCTTGTCATGATGTACTACTGCTCCAGAAGATTGACATAAGGATGATCACTTTCCCAGATCACAGATACCACTGTTGGCCACTTTTCAAGGATCTGAGAATCCTCTCTATAAGTTGACAGTATTATCCTGTGCTTGTCCAACCTGATGTATGTGAATGATAACCTTCAGCTGCTCCCGAAAAGGAATGGCATCCACACATATAGCACCCTCCATTTGGAGATAGATTAATTAAAAGACCAATTTATTCGTGGATAGAGTTGGCTGATGAGCCACTGATTTGAATTTTGTTTCCCTGACACACCGTCAGGCACCTTCAGTCAAGGACGATGACAAGTAGGCTTATATATATTTTTTGTATATGATTTTGTGAATAAAAATTTGATTTGATTTATAGGTACTAAACTTTCATGCTTACGTTTATACCTAAATAACTAATATAACAAGAGAATAGAATTAAAAAAAATGTTAAATTATAAAAGCATTAGAACATTTTGACTGAAAAAAATTACCCATTAAAAAAAATTCTGATAACCCATCCGTGTTATCGGATGGGCACGTTAAATTTTCGGTCCCGGCTGAAGTATGAAAGTCGTAAGGCCCATTGACGGCTCAAATGATATAAATTCAGGCGAGGTGGAACTTCCGTCAGGAACTCCCCACCAATAAAAGCCATACGAATATTATTATTATTATTATTACTAAAAAAATAAACTTACCAGTACTTGACAATCCAATTCACTAGACATTTTTCTGATATTTTCAAAGCTTTTTCAAATAAGATAGGCCTAGCTACTCAACACCAATTCTTCTCTGCTTGATGGATTCCCGCAGAAATAACATGAAACCACGTAACTGATACAATGAGAAACAGTGCCTGAAAATGATGAGAAAATAATCATGTTAAGTGAAGATATGTTCAAGAGGAAATAGAAGAGTCTTGTTAGATGATAGGATAGGGGAAGGCACATATACTATAATAAAGGAAAGAAATGGCTTATACACGTACGGGATAGGAAATTAACGAGTGAGGCATCATCACAATCTGAACTAACTTGATTAACTGGAAGTTTTGCATATAGATTCTTAATTTATCAAGAATGGCCTATGTAAAATTCTTCTAATTTTAAATTCTCCAGCACGTCAAGTTTTCAGTTTGTCAAGTTTGCAATTAGACCTTTGCGGAGCACGAGTTACATGCTACAAGGAGACTGGGCTATCGTGGGTTTTATAAGTAGGCCTAAACTAGAATGTTGGAGAAAATCTGATTTTTTGTTATTCAAAGTAAAGTGTACAAATCAATTTCTTTCAAGGTTATAATTAAAATTATATCAAGCATTTTCCTAAAATAATTCGTGTACACCTAAGCCTAAATCAGACATTTGTAATATATGCATTATAAAAATGACTTTTTATTAACTGTTGAAATAAAGTTGGGACTCTGCTCAAGGATAGTAGTAAGATAAGCAAAACTTTTGCGCCTTTACTCTTAGTTACTTTAAAATCGTGTAGTCGTTGTTTAACGAAAATTTAAATTTTCTGTCACAATCCCAAAAACTCTGAAAACCTTGTATAAAGGATAGTTGCTAATTTTCGGTGGCAATCTTGGGAGCCACCAAAAAGTTAATCCTTATATCAACCCTCATAAAAAGTTAGCTAAAATGACATAATGTACATCTAGTTGCCTGTAAATAATATACTCGACGAGAGTGTTGCCTTGCAGCTACTCTGGTTGGGGGAAGAGTGGCCATGTCTGATTTAGGCTTTACTGGTGCTTTCAAAAATGCCGAGTAGCGAAGTTTGTTCAAATTTTCTTGCTGTGCAGGAGCATGGTATGCAGCCAAAAAGAGCTTCTCACCAGCCTATTCAATAGTCTCTGATGATGTTGAGGGATCTGTGAATCCTCCCCAACTATCACAGTTGTATGTAGAACAGCTTTATTCAACCCACACCTCACAATGGTGGTATCAGCATCTCCGGTGGCAACATTTGTTTCAATACTTGTTTCCATCATTTTCTCGATTAACATGTCGATCAGTCTTGTTTTGTTCCTTTCATTAGCTAGGAAATGCTCCTGTTGAACTGTGATGGTCGTATTTTCATGAAAGTTTATGTCAACCGAGGTTTTTGTGAGCCTTCTTCGCTTCTGCTCTGCTCGTTTTGTGCTGTTGACATCAGTGTAACCATCAAACACAACCATACAGTTTTCGCCGTAATGTTTTTTTTTATTTTATTTTATGTTATTTAGTTTTTTATTTTATTTTTCCCGCCTGACTGGTGAGATGCGGGAGGTACTGGCGTGACTGAGCGGCGGTGGTGGTGGGGGGGGGGGTTAGCACGCCACCACGTTCCAGCCGTCTGCTCCCCCCCTTCCAAAGCCACATGATCTTCACTTTAATCCCTCCTTACCTTCACTAGGATTACTCGCACAAACCGGTATTAAAAACTCCACATAGTATTATTATTATTTGTAGTAGTATAAGTAGAATTTGTAACCGTAAACTATAGTAATTTTGAACAATGAATATTTTTCCCTATTTTCTCCACTTTATATATCCACTATTATTAATCCATTATTATTAAAAAGTGCATAGGACCTTTTTTGTAGAAAACTTTACGTAGTTTAATTTTACTAATGACAACCTTTTTCCTGGAGGCCATAGTTTTTGAGTTATTTACAAAAAACAGAAAAAATGCACATTTGGAGCCCCCTCCCCCCCTTAGCTCCACCCCACCGGTCAGTACTTTCAATATGTTGCTTAAGAAGCCTTCCCCTACAACTGTACCAATTTTGGATTATACATGAATTATTTCCCCTATTTGGCATTGTTTGTCTTCGTTGCCTGGACTAATTTTTTCACCAACCAACTGGGTCAGTTCTGTCTTTTATAATTTAGGTTTGGGATGTGGGTTACGGATGGGGGGTTTATTAAAACATAAATGTAAAAGTACTTGGAAAAAAATAACTTTATCTTTGTTATTTTATCCTCCAATGAGGTACATTGCCTCACCAGAGGTTGAGGGCAGGTACCTCAAGTTTTCCTTGACACAGTCAGTGTGGTCATCCCAGCCAATGACGAAGGATTCAAGACAGTATCCATAATGATACACAAACATGATATTTTTACAAAACAGAACAAGTTTCTACTTGTTTCACCACTCGTAACTTATCATTTAATTGAGTGAAGCTTTCTGCATAAGTCCTTTTACATCTCAATTTTTTATAAAATCCATTGTAGCCAAGTCCGAAGTTAACTTTGCACATCAAACCGCGCACTGTGGACTCACACAGTTACTGATCACACAACTGCACATTTATCATTTTCTAATCTAATAATTTTGCTCAATTATTTCTAAGAAATTGTGCCCTTAATCTAAACCGTGATAATTTCAACAACCAGGTGCGACACCGGGACAACCTAGTATATCCAGGTCTCAACGACCGTATCAGGACGTATGACAAGTCTTAGCGAGGTTTCAGCTGGGCCGAGCCGAGCGGAATCCGCTTGCGCGCTAACTATGCAGGATGTATTCGGGAGCATTCAAATCAACGCTGCGCCGAGCCGAGTGGATTGTGCAGTCGGCTTGACGCCCAACTTGAGCGTTTTCGGCCAAGCGGATTCTGCCATCTTTCAGTTTAGTTTGATGTTCCCACGTAGTAAATTCTCACTATTGTTTGTAATTCTCAAAATTGTTTATAATACCATTTCTAGAATAATATTACAAATAAAACTTATGTAACTTACCAATTGACATATGAAATTTGCCAGTGAAAACATCCCAGAGCTTAGAGAAGTTAGCCCCTCAATACTGTTTCAAATCTGCTTCTCAATAAATGTATCGCATTTTCCATATTGAGAATACAATAAGAAATTTAAAAATCTATCTTGTATTGCTTGTATATAAAATTAAACGTTTTATAATAATAATAATGCTAGTGCTAGATGTCAAAATAACCTTTTTAAATTTGTCAACAATAACAAGAAACAGACTTGCAAGCCACAGCCTGCTTGATGATGTATCAGCTGTTTTTGGTGGCTACATTGGAAACTAGTAGATGGCGGTAAGATTTAAGTTTTAAATTTAACCGTTTTTTGTGTTGTTACAGGTAGCAAGGAAGGCCTATAAACTGAACCATTACAGAATACTCCCGAAGAACAAATAATAAGGATACGGTATTTCTTAAAATCGTAGTATACATCGGTCTAGAATCTCACACGGAGCTAATAGAAATATCATCAGAATCAGAGTTAATCAATGTAGGTACCAACTTCTCCATATTTTCTCTATGATATCTTTCAATATTGAATCATCACAATGTTACATTCTAAATTTTGAAATTTTACATGAAAATGTATATGGATAGCGTACTTCATACTACTTCCTTAATTAGCGACCCATATTATGTAAGGCGCTCCATATAAGGGTGCTAAGTAAGTATACTTACTATATAGTATAGAGATAAATATTATATATTTACCCTTTGATGTTATTGCAGCTTTTGATTTTATCAAAACTCTAAACCGTCTTTGATCTAATTGAAATTCTTTCGTTCATCTCTGACATGAAACTATAACTAGGTATCAAATCAAAATGAAGAAAATAGCTTTCAAATTATGTATGTAAGACCTTCAATCTCAATCCAGTGAATGGTTATAGAAAGCTTTAGAAAACAATAATAAAGCTTTTAGTTTTCAGAATATCTCACCAAAATTGCCAAATCAAGTCCCCTATTTATTATTGATTTATTTCGTCCTACAAATGTTTTAATACATAACATTAGGTACCTACATAGTCTATAGCCTATCATAACTTGGCCAATGATTGAAGTGTTTTGGCTCATTAAAAAGTGAGTTTGAATATATTTGAGCAGGCTATGTTGCTCATGACTTCAATTATTAGAATAAGGAATGATAAATTAGAAGCTGTTTTGCTTCGAATAGATTCAGTCACTTTCAAAGGTTTATTATAGAAGGAGCTGATGAAAGAATGAGTCAGATCTTGTTAAACAGATTTCAAAAGTCTATATTGTGATGTACATTACTATTCAGTACTCATATAGAATGAATGTTTCTCAATCAGGAATAATTTCCAAGCCAGCAAAACATTTTTGACGAATATATACCTGTAAATATTCAATTATTGCTGAGGATATAAATTCCAACACTACCACTAAAAATAATAAGGTAATAATTTTTAATTTCCTTGCCCTATTACCATAGGTAAGGAAAGTATTGCTTTCCGAAAAAAATTAAGGTACCCCAATTTCTAAATTTCGTTTTTGGGTGTTGGTCTGTATGTGTGTGTGTGGTGTGTGTGTGTGTGTGTGTGTGTGTGGTGTGTGTGTGTGTGTTGTGTGTGTGTGTGTGTGTGTGTGTGTGTGTGTGTGTGTGTGTGTGTGTGTGTGTGTGTGTGTGTGTGTGTGTGTGTGTGTGTGTGTATGAGTGTATGTGCGTCTGTGTACACGATATCTCATCTCTCAATTAACGGAATGACTTGAAATTTGAAACTTAAGGTCCTCACACTATAAGGATCCGACACGAAAATTTTCGATCAAATGCAATTCAAGATGGCGGCTAAAATGGTGAAAATGTCAAAAACAGGGTTTTTCGCGATTTTCTCGAAAACGGCTCCAACGATTTTGATCAAATTCATATCTAGAAGAGTCATTATGATAATCTCTATCAACTGCCACAAGTCCCATATCTGTAAACATTTCAGGAACACTGCACCATCTATGCAAAGTTTGATTTTAGATTCTTAATTATCAGGCTACAGATACAATTTAAACAAAAATTTTCAAGTGGTAAAGATTGAGCATAAAAATTTCCACAATTAAAGTTTTGTAGCATTTTCACCTAAAATTGAAAATGAGCTCGAAATTCGAGAAAATAAGATTATTCAATTGCAAACTGTTGGCAACTGTTGATTCTATTAAATCATTCACTATGAAGAGATAGCAGACTTCGTGTGTCTGCAGCGCTATTGTCCTGTCACCAGCTGGCTCAGGTCTTAGAAAAGTAGACTTGAGATGCGCGGGAACACTAGCGTCAGTTGATCAATTTTCATAACGGCAAGGAAAGTTGTGTGAGTGCACCACACCAGATTTTTTTTAGCTATGTACTCATAACATGATAACGTATAGAATGTGAAGTGAAGATAATACATCGTTTGTTGAAAAAAACACATGGAAATTAATAAATACAGAGCAGTACCTATTACAGTATTATATCTCGAATCTTGACACTGGCACTAGCTTATCTAGTTTAGCTATACTGGAAACATGAGATACCGAAGTCTATCAAAATATTAGTACTACCAATTACTGGCAATTTTCGTTATTGATATTATACTTATACACTCCACCACTGCAAAGAAAACCAATATCTATCACTTACCTTGAGGTAGGAAAATTGAGGATTATACATAAAACAACATATTAGAAAACTGGTTATAAATTTATTCTCAACAATTTATTACAAAGAAAACAGTACTGTAGAGTAAGTTCTCAAGTGGAAGGATCAAATAGAGAAGACTAGAAAGTATTCAAATGATATAAAGGCCTAATTTTTATTTTTAATGCATTTCAGAAGATATAAAATATAGTGTACCGCTACCGGTACGGTACATTATCGAATAAAATGGAATAATGCTATTTTTACAGAATCTAAACAAATAAATTCATCAGTGACCAGACACAAGAAGTAGTCCAATAGTGCGGAAAAAATGATGGAGTATATAGGAGTCTTGAAATTCTATCCACCATTGATGTTATTTTCTCATAGAAAAACGTACGTCCTTTTGTACAGCATATCTCGGATATTAAAATTTAATAATGTGCCGCAGGCCCATTAACAATTTATAGGCTAAATCAGAAAGATGATAAAGTTGGGTAGTGTTAACTTACAATATTTCTGTTGATCAATGAGTTTCCCATCTATTTATCTTTAATAAATAGAAACAATAATATTCTTGTATCTGGTTAAAAAAAAGTTGGAGGAATTTTAATGATCAACCAATTTCTATGGAAATCGAGCTGACGACACTTTCTCAGTTCCTATATAAATAATCATTCCTTTTTGAAGGTATAATTGAGAATAATATAACTCTGTGAGTTAAAACTATAAATAGACTAGATGGGTATCACCCAGATACATTTTTGGTGTTCTATTCTCTTATTTATTAAATATTTAATAATATTATACTATCTTATTGACAATCCTATAACTAATTTTTTTACATAGGTACTATTATAAGATGATAGCTATATTGTGTATTGAACTCTGATAAAGTATTTATAAAAAAATATAATCGATGAGGAATGTGGAAATAGAATTTGTAAGAAGAGAGCAATATCACTTATCAATTATCTTGGATTGGTACAGAGTTGGCAAAATGTATTTTCCTGGTTACTATTGGATCCTACTATTTTTTAACACATTTCATTTTTTCAATGCTCCTGTTTTTATCTTGTATTAATGAGTCGTATTATCATGTCTAGTTATTATAAAATAAGAGAGTTGAATCAACAGGCATATATGTACTCTTCTGAAACACGGTATATTTCTACTATCTTCAAATTGTTGGTTTTGGTTTGGGTGAGACAAGCTGATTGATTTTTACTTGTAGATCGATAGAATGTTTTTATTATTTTGATTGAGAGTTGATGATATATCAATAATTGATCATGCCAATTGATTGAATGAATACGCTAACAATAAATAATAATTTTCTGATTTCTTTTAATTTCTATATAATATGATAGTCTTATTAGAGTAATAGATGGGTTTAGATTGATAAATGTGAAACAATTTCCTCTTGATACAACCCTCTATCTATTATTTGACTAAAAAGATTACAACTTATTCATTCCAGTAAATGAAGATGCCAATGATAATAAGAATTACCATTACCGTATAATAATTTTTCATGCTACCATAGTAATAAATTTGACAATAAATTAATAAGGTACCATACAGTAATACTTGTTATACTACGGTAACCATTGATTATTTGAAACTTGTTCATTCAATTATTGTATGCGGTATCAGCTGTCAAATAACTTACTCAGAAAAAACCCTGTGAAATCTACCATGAAGAATATGTCAAATTTATCATTCATATTTAAAAGTTTGAAACTGTAACAAAATGCATTAAATTTCACATACCGTAACTTAACTCATTTGCTGATTTTCCCAGTTATTATTTTCAACTCAGAAATATAACTGTGTATCAAAATAGTCCAAGTTCAAACCAGAAGAAGCACATTCATCAAGGAAACTATCATTAAAAATAAAGTCTATTGATTCACGCAAGAGATTATACGTTAGTTGAGAATCTAACACTCTGGTCCCATAGATATATTTCCATCTCATTCTTGTTCATTTTAACAGTGCAGAATAATCCAGATAACATAGTTTAAAATTATAAGAATTCATAAAAAAATAGTTAATGAGGATATAGTGTTGGTGATACATAAGAGAAAATGAAATAGGCTAAAGGAAAATGCACACAGCATTAGACAGACAGAAAAAATGCATTTTCAGGTGGTCGAATGTTTTAAGGCGCACACAGTCGTCTCCAGAAATTATATCTAATGCATGCAGACGTTTGTCTGCATACGTCTGTCTGTTTTGGTGTGCGTTCGCCTCAAAGTAAAAATAAGTTCAATGTTATGAATTTCAACCTTTTCATTAAAAAGTGATTCTGATATAACTTAGGATGAGCTAGGCCTACAATATTATGTTGATACTCATGTAAACGTTATGAAATCTTTTAAATTGAAGATATTGAAACGAACTCATTGAATTCTTGTGATAGGTAGTTTGACAATGAGGTTTGTTTTGAGTTTTCCCTAGAAAATAAGATTCATATAATTACTGCAACCTCTGTATATAAATCAGGGGAACGCCTTTCATGTTGGTTACATTGATAAAATATGAACCTTATTTATTAGGAAAAGCTCGAAACAAACCTCATTGTAATCTACCATGGAAGTTCAATGATTTCGTAGCTTTCACATAAAGTTCAAAATTATATTGTACGAATTATTATTATTCTTTGTCCAAGTTTCTCATTCTTATACTTGCATACCGTATTGTTACCTATATTGAAAATTCTAAAATATATTGAGGTTCTCGTTCTCATTGTATTTGTTACTCGGAAATTGATTGAAACTGCTTACAAGCTTTACAGTGCTAAATCTCCTTGATTATGTGTTTATATAGTAGCCTATAGTTTCACATTAATATTGAGATCGTAATTCTTTGTTTGTGGAAAAAACTTAAATGAAATCAAATTCTGAAAGTGTGATTGAAATCTTCAGATTTTAGATGAACAATGAATAATACAGTTTTTTCTTCCATAGCCTAATTTAATTTTCATTGTTCATAGAACATTTTTGTTGTGTTTCATATAGGATAATATCATTTTCCAATGAATGACTTGATTAGTGAAAATACTACAATGGTTCACATAAAACCGACTATACCCATATTTTTCCGCGGATATCCCATTTTCAGTAAGTAATTTCTATCTGGGAAGGCTCTCAAGGTATACAGTAATTAAGAAAACCCTACTTTGCTTTGTCTACTCATTACATTGATCTATAAATCTAACTTTACAATATTAATTGCACTAATTCCAATAAGTAATGTTGGTGAGATTATTAATATTATTGTTAGAATTTTATAGTAGGTACTGTATCTACAAAATTATCAATATTAATTATGCGTGTAAAATTACATTTTCTCAATAATTACCGTACTCCAATGATCGTTTAAAAATTTCTACAATAAGGTATGATTCCGTCCATATTTAATAAATTACAGGCAAGGTCTACCTTACAGAAAAAATATTCCTCAAATTTCATGTATTTAAACACTGAATTCTGCAATTCGTTGAACTGGCAGACCTAATTGTTTGAAACTTAAAAGCTGGATTAATATGATTTTAAAGGTGATGATTTCTTGATCCATTCCGAGCTGCTTTGTATAAATGTTAAACTAGCCTTTTATCTCAATATATTATTCATTCAGCTTGAAACCTATAAGCTCAAGTCTCGATCAGCTCTTAGCTATGAGCTCATAGCGTATAAGGTACGTGTACTGCTTATATAGTCATTTTTTGGAATCGCCACATTGAACATTCATTCGTTTTATTATAGAATTTAAAAACTATAAGATCAAATTGTAGTTTAAATCTGTCTAAACCATGTCTAATTTCAAAAAAATTCCTTGCACTCGTAAAAAACTTTTTTCAAAGCAATATTTGTCATTAAAAATGATTTCAAGATAATGATGAAAAACCAATACCTGAGAAGATAAGGCTATAAAAAACTCCCAAAATTTTATCTGCTCAATAACTGTACACTATATTGTTTGTAAAATATCGTGGGGAAAATTCTAAATATTACATGCTACGGTAATCTTATAACGAATTGCTACATGCATTCATTCTGTGTTATTCAAGTTTATTCATTTAATGGGTGACTCTTGATTGAAAGCTGACAACAAAAATAATTTCATCCATTACAGTATTTTATCAGTTCATTTAATTATTAAGGATTTTCTTTGAACTTGGGTAACCGAATTAAATAGTATATAGACAATTTACCTATCAACATTGTTCTTTTTCATTTTTGTATTGAAAAAAAAAAATAGATTTAAGGAGAAACATGGAAGAGAAAACAATATTAGAATAAACCGATATTCATGTACAGTAATAATATTAATACCTATGTTCACTATTCCAATATAATTGGACTGAAGGTCTAAAATAACAAATAATCTTAACATTATGCTATTATATATTTAGATACAGCTAACAATATGTTACAGTACAAATCATTATTTGAACATAATATCCATTGGAAATTAAACTTTTTCGAATAATGAACATAGTCATTCAAGAATAAAGACTTCGAGACGCAAAATTTATATGCTATCTATAAAAATATACAAGTTTCCTAACTATAAATATTTTGATAATTTAACATAACATATTGCAATTCAACATAAAAATTGCAATTCCACGTGAAGATGATTATAAAAATAATTAATTATTGCATAAAATATCCAGCTATAATCAAGATATATTAACTATGGGGTTAGAAAAAATGCTCAAGCTTTGCGTTTACAATTTCATCAGCTTTCTTACTCATTGGTTGGTTTCATAAGTAATGTGAAGTTACAAAGTAATACACATTTTCTTCAAGATCAGAGGAAATATGCCAAACACATTGCTGATGCCAATTAAATTGAAATTAATTAGGATAATAAGGTCCTTTCCATTATTAAAGGTGGCTCTACGCTCCTGACACATCCCAAGTCCTACACAAAGGCGCCAGACCTCAAGAAAGATTTTAACGAGTAGATGGAAAAATCTGTGAAGATTTTTTCAACCACACGTTAAGAATTTTCCTCAACATCAGGCGCCTTGAGTTAGTCCTTTGGATTCACTAATGCGTGTGGAGTCGACTTAAACCATGTAAAAATAAAGGACCAATGTGTTTCTTCATCTTAATCAAAATGTTCAAATAGAGGTATTTTTTGAAAAAGGTCGAAATTTATTCAAACCATGAGATACTTTGTCATAAGTGTAATGGATTAGGAGAGGGTACGTGCGCCTTATAAAGTAATTATATAAAACTCACTCCATATGGTGAACAACATCTATCGTGTCAAGAAAAATTTTATAAAAGTTTTATTATTATCATTCAAAAATGCCATACTTGTTAGGAACGTTAGAATAATTTATATTATTCAATAATATTATTATTAATCGTGGAAAGATTCTGGTACAATGGAAGAATGAGATTGATTTGGTGTGTGTTATATCGTATTTGAAAGGCTCTAAGTCCTCAATACCTTTGATGTTGATCTGCTATGATTTGTTCAAATAATAGCAGTGGGCAGACAGAAATAGGAAAAATAAGCATTTTACGCATTCAACCGTCATAGGGTGATATTTTAATCTAAAAAATAATAAATATCAGAAATGTAACAGTACCAAATTGTTAGAAAATATAAAAAATCATAAACTTTCAATATAAAATGAAAAAATGATACTAAGTTAGTCAAGTGAGTTTTGAAGGTCACGTAAAGTGAAACGTATAAAGGTCTTGGATTATAATTACAAAATGTTTCCAGACTAGAATGGGAATAACATTTTTAGAACAAATAATATTGATTTTGTAGAATCTATATTGAGATCCATTCAAATAAATTGATAATTTCAATTCTACCTCACTGTGATTGAGTGTTCAGTACAGATAAACTATTGACAATCAAACTCATAATTTTATTTAGAATATTTTATAAATCAAAATAAGTAGACACAAGTACTGTTCATACAATTCTGAGCAATTTACTAATATTTTCATATGTAATATCCTTGAAAGTAACATTCAAAAAATTACAAATTGGTCGTTTTGCTTAAGTTTTTATGTTCATTCGTTTTGTTAAAAGGGGTTCATCAGTTTTGTATGGCACTTTTGTGTCATGTTAAAAGGGGGTTTGTTAAAAGAAAAACATTTCAATATCACAGAAACCATTGAACAACATCAACAAAACTATGAGAATTAATATCGTTTCATTACCGGTATCTGAGACTAAAGCTTGTTTATATCTTCTTGTCCCGCGCACCGTTAAACCCTAATAAACTCGCTCAAGTCAAAAGAAATAGTTAAGTTGTAGCTTACGAGATGTTTACAATGTGAGAATCTCGTAGACTACCGGTACGCTTGCAAATAATAAATTAATAACTGTCATAACTATCATAGCAGTTATGTCAAAGATACATTGATGAGATTCACTTCAAATTGACATTCAACATTCCGTATAGATAGAAAAATGCTTCCCATTCAGAAATTGCTGCTAGTTTTGAGTGAAATTCACTGTAAGGTCTGTAGTAGAACTGAGTGAGCGGACAAACGGGGTGACGTAACGTGACGTAACGTTACAAGTGAATGGTGTGTGTGATGATGTTATAAATGAGACTGGTGCTTATCACAGGTAGTTGGGTCTACACAGGCAGCAGAATGAACCAACGTTCTTGTATATCGAACTACGCCGGCGTTTTTTGGTCCATTTGTTTGTAGCATCTTCACCCGTTAGAGCGGCTGGTCGTTCTGGAAATTGAGAAAAAAATATTTATTTATTCATTGATCCATGGAAAAATAGCTCACAATAGGAGAAAAAGAGTGTGACATTTTCTTTCGCTCAATTACGATTATTCAGTGAAATTTCTAAAACAGCCTACAAGAGATGTTGGTATCTGGAAACTAAGCTCCACTGTAAAGTACAATAAGGCACAGTGATGGAAATTTACAAGAAAATGTGAATGTGAATGTATTACATTTTCTTTTGAAATCAATTATTGCGAATACAAGTGAGTATTCCATTTACACAAGCTCAGAATCAAATAAATTGTTGAGAGAGAATCAATAGGATAAACCCAAAACTACCTCTCTCCCCAATTTTCATAGTTACCGGTATACACAGTCTAAATGAGGTTTTGTTGACAGTTATTATTGATTATCACAAAAATTGTAGCTATTAGCACGGTATCGAATAAGTATTATTATGTCCGAAATATGAACTATTCATGGCAAAATAGTTTTAATGTATTTTTGGTTTCGATGATTTATGTTGAGCTTCACTCTCGAAATTTATGAAGTGTGTATAAAATATATATTTATTATGAGAATCAGACTAAATAAGGAGAATGCAAACTTGTAGAAAGTTCGAGGAGAGAAAAATTATTGAAGACGAAAAAAGCAAAAGGAGTGAAGAAGAGAAAATAACTGAGTTGTAATAAAAAGGATGATGAACAGGAGCAGGAGAAATAGACTGGAATCCTGACATTCAGTGGTAGGAGAAACTGAATTTATGTGATATTGTGCCTTTTGAAAACTATTCTCTCCTCTATAACTTACTCCAAACTCTCTCTACCCCTATTATTATCAAGAATTTGTGTATCTTGACAAATAATGGAAGCTTCAAACATGTAGAGAGTATATTGTAAAACACTGGTAGTAGTGACAACTAAGTTGTCTCCTTGAATATGTATCAGACAAGGTGAAATCTTCCCTTAAGTAACTCTCCATCAACAAGGAATCCATAAATATTGTTTGGAGCATGCTATTCGATGATACTAATCATTCTAGATTTCTGAGTCTGATATATATATATTCATTCTTGATTGCAAGAATCATTATTCAATGTTGTTGGAGATTCATCTCCTTTCTTTACACATAATTCCATTCTAACACACAATTCCACCATTGATTTTATGTGAAAAATATCCCCTCTCTGGTGTGTGGCGATTATAGTAGCCTAGAAGTGGAAGTTACAGTTGTCACGTTATTCTTTATATTTAAATAACGATTAGCCTCCTGCTTGGCATCAGTCGGTAAAGCATGAGATTTGATATAATTATATAATTAGGTCGTGGTTTTCTAATAGTATTCAGTCTTAAAAAATCTTGATAGGCCTAGGTATGGTCTTCTCCTATAACTCTTGTAATTCAATAAAAAATAAATATATATATAAATATGATACTTATACTATATGTTGAGGAATAAAAAATAAATTGCACACCATGAACGTTTCATATATATATTAAACAAATAATGCAAAAAAATAAAGCGAGGCAAAAAATATATAAAGAGCGATAAAAAAATATAATATAAAAATAGAACAATAATTGAAATCAATAAAATATCACAGGCTAAACTTTATATTCTAGATTTATGGCACGAATCATTACCATGTGCCTTTATCTTAAAATCGTATGCATTCTTTTGCATGTAGTTGCGATATGCGCTTGCTAATACTTGTCGACTTAGACAATTCAATTAAAAGTGTGTGCTTTAAGATCAGCTTGATAAATTAGCCACTAATAATCCAAATATATATATATTAAAATCTCTAGTACTTAGTAGATTTCTTTGTATCGAATATATATTTTTATCTCAGGGTGCAAGATTCGGCACCTGACGGAATAAGTAGAGCCATTCATCTAGTGAATTAGAGCTATAATAAATTATCGCAAATTGTATTGCAAAAAAAATTAAATATCATATGCATATGTTTTAATAGCCTAGATTTTGTACTTCTTTGATTTAATAGAAATTTCTGAAATATTGATCTATATTTTTCTTTCAATGAAATACCTTTAATACTAATTTTACTTGCGCAAGTATTACTCTTATTAATTTCTTAATTTATAATAAAAACCCTTTCGACGAGCTAGCTTTGATTATTAGATTAATTCGAAGCACTAGGGCGCCCATCACTAATTCAAATTTATCACTCACGTGTCGAAAATCTTCTTGTAAGCCGCCGATGTCGATCCAACTCCATGTGGTCCGGGAATATGGTAGCCGGAATCGTCTCCTCCAAGGGGTTATAAATTTATTTGAAATTGAAAATGACTTCTGCTTCACAATAGCATCACGAAGTCTTTTAAGAAATTTAATAATTTGATTTAACTTTAACTTTTACAAAATCATTAGTAAGGTACTACGCTCTAAAATATTTGGGGTCCTCTTATGGTGGCATTTGGCTGGCGAGTGCTGGTTCTCCTTTCTCAAGTTTTACAGATCCTATTTCCGACTTTCAAATTAGCATAAAATTTAAATATCTTAGTCCTCCGCCATTTAGGTTCAAATAGATCTTACAAAAAATACCAAAATATTACTTAGATTGTATGATTAATAATTTCTTTGCTTTCGAGCCATATCGATAACATAGACTATACAACAATTCAACATAGATTCCGAACATTTATAGAAATATATATAAATATTTTTGAATTGGCCTACAATTGCCGCCTATTAACTGCCGTTTTACTATTGGTGCATGCAAATTTTATTCGGTATTCATGCGCCTGGTACCTCTTATTTCCTGAATACATTAAATTATTTTTATTTGGTTTTTTATTTATGCTCTTTACATGCTAGCTAATATTCTATACATTAATATTAATTCCATGCTACTTAATAATTAGCCACGTGATCAGGTGTTTTTTCACATTGCACACCATCTGATTGCAATAAAGCTCTGCCAAGGGGTTTTGGTCAGATTCTACGTTTCTCGGTTTGATCGATCTCTAGGTCACCGATCCGTGAATACATGTACATAACCTCAATCTTCAAATATTTTATATAATAATCTATTTATGAGCAATAAAATTCCTTCCAATCCTTTTTAGGTTTTTGTACCATTTAGCCAGAACAAGCTGATGCTATCTAATCTTAGTTATTATCTATTTGGCGATATTAGCCAGTTACTTTATTTTCAGACCTATTACTGTTTCTGTTAGGGCTTTTTATCTACCCAGATTTAATACTTTACACAGTATATCTTCAGACTGACCTGTCCATATCCACTGTAAACTCTAGATATAAACTCCGTTTAGAGCTTGAGGTGAGATCTCTTGAGTTGAGATTACTGCTTCTGCTTGCACAGCATGGGAGAAAGAATTAGTGGAAGAGCCCTGACGTTTTAGACGAGTGAGACACAAAAAACTTCATGGTTACCAGTCAACAAGTTTAAAATTAACTCAATTTGTACTAGGCTGATAAAATTGTAACAAGCAAGGGCAAAATAACATAATAACTGGTGATTTGATAACTTACAACGGAAACTTCTGATTATTGTGAAGAAAGTCAAAGTTTGACTTCAAGGCAATCCCTACTATTTCAAATTTCGCTGCAATTACTAACCTACAGGGCAGGCTCAACACTTTCATTATTCCTTGGAGCGCACCAAAGCGAAACGATACTCTCATAACAGTGAGTGAATATTTTTATACTATCATCAAGCTATATTATGACGAATTATATTATTTAAATTAATATTTTCCAATAAAACAATAATAATCTATATATGATAGCTCTATTTTCTATTCAAGTTATATCTTAAGGTGGCCGGACTGGAAAATTATAATTGCAGAGATTGTAGTTTGGAGTTTCTTCTTAGTATGAATAATCATATTAGAATAACTACACATATAGGAATATCGGTATTATTTTATGTTTCAACTTGGAAATTAATTGATAATCTTCTACAATAAAACAGTTACCAGCATTGATTTCTTGCTGAGGCAGAAACTCTTGCATTTCATGAACAATCCTGTTGAGTTCTTGGGAATCTTTTGCAATGCTGCATATCTCCTCCTGGTTGAAGTCAGGTGCTATAGTCTTGCACAGCAGGATTTGACTTATGACATTTCCTATATTTGATGGTCCCGCTCTGTTCTCTGCAAAATAATACAAAAGAAATTGAGAAAATAGAATTATTCTCAGTTGTGAATATTTTGAAGATAAGGTAAGTACTCATCGACATCGATTATATTATTATTTATTACTTTCCTTGCCCTATTACCATAGGTAAGGAAAGTATTGCTTTCCAAAAAAAATTAAGGTACCCTAATTTCAAGTTTTCTATACGTTTCAAGGTCCCCTGAGTCCGAAAACATGATTTTTGGGTGTTGGTTTAATTATACGCCATTTTGAATTCAATTTTATTGAATTTCTTATTGTCGGATCCTCATGATATAAGGACCTTAAGTTTAAAATTTCAAGTCAATCGGTTAATTAGGAATGGAGTTATCGTGTTCACAGACATATACACACACACACACACACACACACACACACACACACACACACACGAATGTCTTGTATCAATATCTTTTAGAATATTGAGGTCTTGATTTACACCATAGAGGAAGGATAATGAAGACAATTCCTCTATTATTGTAAAAATTAAATACCTACAATTGATAGCTATAGCAATCAATTGATAATACCAATCAATATCATATCTTAAATTATTTATTCAGGCTGGCTGCACAAACTCAAATCTCATCAATGAAGCCACTCTTAGAGAATTATCCACTAAGATTAAGGTAACTTCATTTCATCAGACCAAAATATTCTTCATATTGTTCAGGAAGTCATCTATCTCAAAAACCGTCATGCTCTTATTCAAATAAATTTTGATCATACAAGTAACTTATACCGTACGGTACATAAAAAAATCTTAAAATAATCTTATTTTGTTGATAAAATCTTGACATTGTTCTAATGGATCTAATCTCCAATATTAAATCCATATCAATCTCTAATCTCCATATTATGGAGAAGGCCTATCAATGTAGCATCTACTGAAGAATAAAATCATTACGTTATGGCTGTGAGGGTGTGTGCACACAGAGAACGGTCAGGCGTTCTAAGTTTTGCGGTTCACGTTCTTTCTATGAACAAATGGCGGCGGCCAAATACAAGCGTTCTACGGTAGTTCTAAATAAAAATTGAAGATGAATTGAAGAAAAACAAGATACCCACTATCCGACAGAGAGCTATAAAGTATCTAGCTTCAGAATAAATTTTCAATAATATGATAAGCGTCTCTTTCTCTCTCGTAATAATTCAATAATTAACTTCCAGTTTTCAATAACGCGCAACTCGGAACGCCTGACCGCTCACTGTGTGTAGACACTCTAATAGAAAAAGTTGAAGTCAGGTATCGTGAAAAAAACGAGGACACATTCAATTCAAGTCTGTTGAAAAAGTAGTGAAATTCCCCATATTATGCAATTATCAATTGGAACATCACAAACAATAAGTACCTAGATTAATAGGAGTATTTTGGAGTACCATTGGAGTTTTTAAGGTACGCGGAGAATCCGCGACTAAAGTCGTACGGTACCTTACGATTTGAGTCGCGCTAGACTGAGTAAGCCTATGAGGCCTACTTGAAGCTTTTATAGTAATAAGTAAAGCTGTCATTGATTAACATAATATCTCATTCAAATTCTATGTTATTACATCTGTTATTCTTTCTAAATTTTATTCTTTTATTGATTTAATGATACACAATTATTTTTTAATAATAATTTGGTGGAGGATCAACAGGCACAGCCCAAAACTGTTCCTCCCCAGAATTTCGATTCATTAAAATAGTCCAGAAAATAGGTTATGTTTTCTCCACTCTATATAATAATACTGAGGGTGATGCCTACATCAAGCTCTTAGGTTTGTGTGTGGGTATAAAATAAGTAGTTTGATTGGAGCAGAACTCACCGAAATATCCAGTCATGTCCATGGGTATGAGTTGCACCAACCTGCTACATTTGGCTAGCTCCCTCAGGAACAGCTGGCACATGAAGAATAAGAGCACGAGGTGCGGGTGGTCGGCGGGGATCCCCTCTGCCACGGCGCTGCAACAAAACAAAACCAGCCAAGTCAATTAAATCTGCCGCTCAAATCCTATTACATTCCATTGTTGGCAAAGCTATTCCTACCTTCTTCCGTTGCTAATCCTGTTTTGAAATACGCATGGCTAGTTGCATTATGTATTGCTAGTTGCATAAATATTTCTTCCTAGCGTGAGTTCCGTATGATCATAACAGCATTAAGAAAAAGCTGTGAAATTGTTCAGAAAAAAATCAAGCAAGATAGGTTTCAGATGAAAATAAACTTGAGTTAGCATGAGTAGATTAAATTGACATGAGTTATTGATCTAATATTGTCATGAAATTTTCATAAATTATGAAACTCTAATTAATGAGACTACATTCCAATCCATTCGTACTTGGTATATCAAACACCCTGAATATTTATTGCAACTGCAAATATTGACAACAGGAAGAAGAATAGCTTGAAGAAAACAACAAATAATGATAAAAGAGAAGAGCCCTGAACTTAACAGGAGAAAAATATTGAAGTATGGGTAGGAAAAAATGAGTGGATGATAATACAAAAACAAGGAGAAGGAAAATAAGCAAACAAAAATTCAGTTACCTAGCAAGAAATCCTCATAAAAAGTAAATTACTTTTGTGCTACATACACAGTAAATTGCAGGTTAGGAGACATAATTTCGCAAATAATATTGCCTACCTCCATCGATTTGTAATGTAAACACACAAAAGATACCATCCTTGATTACTTACACTGGAACAATTGAATGCTTATTCAAATAGACTCTCCTATGATTGATAAGGTTATTCAATCAACAAAAATATCCATCCTTTTGATGATGAACTCACTGATAAGGGGAAGCAATCTGATAACTTGAACACACGCCATTTCAATTTCAGGCGGGCTAACTCACTCACACATAAAATGAAAAAGTAGGAATTGAGCAAATAACAATGTTAGTGTGTGTGAGTGTATATCTAGTGATGTGTGTGGAGTATACGTAGTTGCCTGTGTAGGGTATATATATGTGTGTTTTTGTGAGTGCAAAAGTGAAGGAAAAGAGCATGATGGAATACTGAGTGAGACGGTCAGACGCGTTATCTTTTTACGATAACAAAACCCGCTCGCGTGCGTGGAAATACAATGGAAATGTAAATAAAAAGGGGGAAAAAGGTCCGAAGAAAAGTGGATAGAGGACTGAGTGACTCTATTTCTGAGAGAGAGAGAGAGAGAGAGAGAGAGAGAGAGAGAGAGAGAGAGAGAGAGAGAGAGAGAGAGAGAGAGAGAGAGAGAGTGAGCGAGAGGGTGCGTGGAAGATATTGAAGTTTAGTGTGTGTAGTAATATGAATGCAATGGTGGGAAGAGACAGTAGATTTTGAGTGTGTTTGTCACTCCTGGGAAGGGGAGGGAAGTACAAGAAGAGATGGGAGTATGGATGAATAGAATAATAAAGATAAATAGTGTGAAAATAGGAAGGGATGAATGGAGAGTGACAAAATGCTGATTAAAGGAAATTAGAAATGAAAGGAAAATATGGGTGACAGGAGAATAAAGGTGAACAAAACTAGTGGAAAGGAGGAAAACGACAAGAAGAGGACGGGGAAGGAGGAAACATAAGAGGTTGTAAGTATTGGAATTGGGGTAAAACATGAGGGAGAACGACGAAATTGGCGATAAAAGGAGAAGGAAATGGACGAGAGAGGATAGAATGAAAGAAAAAAGGCACGAAATTGAGGAATGAAGATGAGGCAAGGCGCTCAAATTAGGGCTTGAAGGGAACAGGCAACGACATAGATGGATAGATACTGTAGATGAAAAGATAGATAGATAGACTTTATTCATCAATTTTATTCTTACTAGGCTTGTCGCCTATGAAATATGATTATGCATAATTTTACAAATTATTTCCAGTGCTACAAAGACTTACATGATTCTATCAAATTTTCATGATACAGCGAGTGATATTGTAGGATAGTTCATAATGAGGCCTAATAATAGTTCATAATAATAATCCTAATAATAGCTCATAATATAGGCCTATAGTAATTCTAGGTAATACAGTGAAAGAATAAGATAGGAATACTGAATATCTACAGTACAAATCAACAGAAATAAGATGAAAGGTATCATTCAAAGCTTCAATCCCAACATAGCTTGGAAGGAACGGAATCGAAAGGAACAAAGAAAAATGACGCAAATGGAGGTAGAGAAAATTGATGAAATGTGTTAGAAGTTGAAATAATGAGGAAACACGAAACTAAGAATGTGGTTCAGGCAAAGTGATGTGGCTGAAGGTGGAGGAAAGGAAGAGAATCTCCCCAGAGTAAGAGAGAAAAAATGCAAATGATGCAAAATGGGGAGGTGAAATCATTAGAAAATACGAAGTAAGAATGTGATGGAGGCGAAGATATGAAATGGAAATAGAGGTGAAAAGGAAGAGAAATTGGGCGGAATAAGAGAGAAAGTAATGAAAAACAATGATGATAGATTTAATAGGAAAAGATAAATATAATAGTGGTATGAAGTAAGGGCATTGGTGAAAACATGGTGTCCGAAAAGGGGAGAGACACAGAGCGAGTGGAAGAGAAAGGAAATCGAAGGAAATAGGGGTTGAGGAAACAACAAAAGGGAGAACAATCAGAAAGAGGATGGATGAAAAGGAAACGCGATTTTGATGTGAGAGAGCATCGCACAGTCACATATCAAAGGACAGAAGACAATCGATACTATTCATCATGCGAGTAAACAAATCGCAATAAATTAAACTGGAATGCAGATGAGTCAGACAATCGCATGAATAATAATCAATCAAATTGCTTGATTTGAATGACTAATCAATTGTGTAACTGTTCGCATTCAATGAGTGACATGTTACTGGTTCTTTTCGATAAGGGCTAATTCGACAGTCGATAGTGTTGTGTATAATATATACATGTATTTTAGCTTTCAGAATTACTATCGACCGGTTTAATCGATGTTTCTATTATGGCTGGCTTGGACTAATGAGCGCATATATTTGAGTTCCATGTTCGGTATTAGCATATTAACAGAATTGTGCGGCACAGAAAACCTACAATATTATCTGAGATTATGGTTCGGAACACGGAATACGATAATCATTACGGGGAATACTAAAGTTTGATGTGTGTTCGGGGAATTCATTTTATTTTTGAAATGAGGTGAGCACTGTTTACCGATCCACTGATGTGCGTTGAAGACTCGAAGAGCTCTCAAATAAATCACCCGCCATGGAAACCATGAATACTTGATTACTGCTTAGTTTGATGAAAGCGGGAAATCAATAGCTTTTTATGTAGGCTTTTTTGTTCATCTATTCTTCCTTGATATTCTTTTGCAAAGTTTATCATTCATCAATCAGTGTCGCCATTATCACGGCTTTAAAGCTTGTTCTGTCGTCCACCTTTCCTCAGACTACCGACTACCAATACCTTTCTTACTTTTTTTAGTGAAATTTCTCTTTGTTCATGGAGTAGTGAACAAACTATATTCCAAATAACCATTTTTTTTTTATTTGATCAGTTGAAGTATGCAAGGATTCTTCTTACAGTTCCAAAGTCCCATTAATTCAAAGTAGCCTATAGAGGCAGGTCATGGTCTTGTGACATTTTGACCAGATGTCCTGACTACTCGTTATTCTCTCTTAATCCATCGTATTCCATAATTATATTCCAGTTTAATCCTCTTCTGCGCATCCTTCCACTCAAATCAAGGACCCTTGATTCTCTTTACACTTGAACATACTAAGAGATGTGCAACTTTCTCGTAATAAACGAATCATAATTGGATGCAACAAAGATCGTAGAATTAACCAATGAGACATCATTTACAATGATTTTAATTTGAAGTACAAATCATGAGTTTCAATGTTAATGGATGCAGCCAACAGCCTCAGTTGGTGATACTTAGTTTTGAAAATAAAATTTATCAGTGTCATCAGCAAACAAATTGTGATTTACATTTATATTTCGTGTCGGTGAAATAACCATGTCAACTTATTGTTGTCAAATAGACATTATCCCATCTACGAAGATTTCCTATTAGATAGGACACGTCAAATTGGAAAACCTTGTTCAATTGATTCATTAGTAATTATTATTACTCTAATTTCCATCTGATTAATTAGTGATCATGCATCTATGAGTTATCACTCAAAATAACACCACTTCCACATAGTGCAACACTTCCAGTACTAAACACAGATCTTCTCGCCCTCGTTAGATGTACAATCTAACAACACAAAATCATGAGCATGTACAGTCAAACTTTCTACTCAGGTTTTGAAAATAATTTCGGAACGTGAATTTAACTCAGGCTACAGGTGGTACCGATGTTGCATTTTCTATGCTTTATATTGTACTTGAGTTATGTTAACAGGCTTTGACAGATCACTAGATTCTATCGCTATATACATCCAATTAAATCAAGATTGCAAAGGTGTGTTATAATACAGTAATTATGATAGTGATCCAGGTAGGGGGAGGGCTGGAATAGGGGTTGAGCTTTCAGATTATGAGCGAGAAACTTATTAAATTAGGCTCCATCAGCCCTCTGACTGGCATGCATAAAAGTTGCAAATAGGATACACGCTACCTACATTACAAAGTTCGGGTTTCCATCAAAGTTGCGGATCAACAAACTTTTCCTACCCGATTACTATTGTTAGACAAGACAAGATATTAATTTGATGATGAAAGAATTTGTTGATGGATGCTTCATATTGAAACTATTTGTTCAAATTCCCTATGTTTGATGAAGAGATCTGATAGAGAAGCCAAGGAGGCTTCAATGTGTAATCAGAAAATCTCCTTGTCAGAATATAATGATTCACATGACTTCTATCATAAATACAGTAAGTAATTGTAAAAGTCTTCTGGATGAATATCCGATCATTTTTATTAAACTGTAGTTGTTAATGTAGAATAGTAAATGATTACCCCATAGTTTTGTGATATCAAGTTTTAAAATAAAATAGAATAGTACAAACAAGAGTACGAATCCTTCAAAAAAATTTAATTCGTAGATTGTGAGACCGTCAAATATTCAAGAGGAGATAAGAAAAACTCAAATTATCAGTGATATTTGTCTTGTATTGTATGGGAAAGCTATTTTCTTCATCTCACCACCAGTCACAGTGTCAAATCCAGATTCAAAAGTGTGCGACTCTTCAAACAACATCTCATCTGTCACCACTAAACTTCTATTGCTATTTTATCATTCGTCTTCAATATTATGTTAAAGATATTGGACTGAGTTTGAACTCTCTATGAATTCCATTATTACTGAAATCAGAACCACTATTTGAATATGAATATATATATATATATATATATATATATAATATATATATATATATATATAATATATATATATATTAGTGATTTATTTATTTATTCTTAGAGCATTACATTTTGTTATCATTTCCACAACTCAACCATTTCTTGTTCCTTTTAGTGTTTGTAAATGTCACTATTCATGGTTTTAATTCAAAAATTATCTAATTCATGGTCTCAATGTGAGCTCTATTACTTCAAGTTGATTTAGAAATGTTAAGGAATTAGTGGAATCAACTTGAAAATGGAAATGGAGCATCAGATTCATTTGAGATTAGAAATTTGCTTAGTGGCTCAAAACTAGGATGTATGAACTATGAAGTAGTAAGGATGTATGAAGAGTTTATCAAGAGTTGTTATAATAATGTAACAGATGTTTTTCTAGTAGAAGTCCACAAGCGTTATTCAGTTGGCTTGTTCGAACAAATTGGAGCAAATAGGTGGAATCATGAATTTATTCATTGCAGACTCCTCTATTTTCAGGAAAAGATTGAAGTTTACTACCTACCATCTTCCTCTTCCAACTGTGATGCTATTTCTATAGCTTGTAGTTGTAGTACCTCTTCGAACTGTCTACACTTCATTATAACATTATAAACTCTTATAAATTCATTTTCTCCATACCATTACTTATACTGTAGCTATGTAGTTACAAACTATTCTAACTCACTTATTAAAAATGACACTCTACTGAGAGTTAGTTCAACAATTTTATGGCACAGTAAAAACTTTAGGAATCGAACAATAAACTTAGTTTGAACTTCATCTCAGAAGTTAGATGATTCTACAATGATTGAATTACTAGCTGAAAGTTGAGTCAATTGAATCATCTTGACGTTTGAATTCAAATTCCGATCGACTACAAGAAACCTGATTAGGTTAACTCTCTTCATGCATAAGGAATAATATTGTATCCGATACAATTATAAATCCGATACAAATGATGAAAAAAATCTGTTTTATAAACTTCGAATGAATTCGAAGAAGAAACTTGTTCCATAAGGATTTGAAAAAGGTGTGTTTTCAACTCAATCGAGTTGATGCTACTAGGGTCCGTAATAAGGTAGAAGACAAAATTATGTTCGAATGCTTTTTGTTTCGATGGTCTGACCTGGAGAGTGAGGGAAAGCTAGAAAAGAAGAAAACTTCTGTGAAAATATAATTCCATTAAAGATGATAATAAAATTGTGCTGGCTGTAATTATTGCTGTGATTATCCGTGATCAGCCGTTCAAGAAGTCACTGGTGAAGGAGGATCAAAAGTGATAAAATACGTAAAATGGAATTGTATAGTTTCACTGATGAATATTCCCAGTATTTGAATTCGTTTGAAGCATCAGAACACGTAATTTTTGAAACTATGACTTCAGTATAACCACAAAACAAGTCATTATTTTTTCAGTACTAGTATGATGAGATGTATGACTATGAACGCTGAGTAACTACTCAGCCATGTGAGTGTTAGACCATGAACACCTCACATAGCGGTACTTATGCACGCAGAAGAGAATAGGAGGATGAAATGAGCAGACAAACAAGAAGGAAAGTTACAAGAAAAACACCAGAAGAAGAAGAAGAAGAAGAAGAAGAGAAGAAGAAGAAGAAGAAGAGAAGAAGAAGAAGAAGAAGAAGAAGAAGAAGAAGAAGAACAAGAAGAAGAAGAAGAGAAGAAGAAGAACAAGAAGAAGAAGATGACGACGACGACGACGAAGACAACGACCACGACGAAGAGAAAGAAGGAAAAAAGAAGCTTATGGTCGCCGCAAGACACTATGGGAAAGAGGTGAGTGGGCGAAGGCAAAGGCAGGTAGGCTACAACACACTACCCCAATTACCCGGCTAGCACTTCAATTAGTAGCAAGCCGACTCACTACAGAACTTGCAAGGGTCTAGTGCAGAGCAGAGCAGAGCAGCAAAACTCTGTGCTGCAGCAATTTCTTCCCCCTCTCACTCTACACTAGGGGTGCAAAAAATGCTAAGCCAGGAAATTAACCTTGCGCGAAAAATCTAATCTCATGTTTACCGAGACTTGCAGATTTTCATTTCTGCAGACCTGTAACGGAGTTGCGGTCATCCATATTAAGCTGGGGTTTATTTATGTACACACGTCAGTAAATAAATTTCTTCATACACTAGTGAACACATTTATCTAGTCGGAATAATAAACATATATTCACGCAAATTGGTGAACACATTTCAACAGAGATTGGTAATATCATTTTATTGTATTTTTTCTTTAGGACTACTTTAAATATAAATAAAAATCAATCTCAGTACCCTTTTAAATTATTTTGTCACATTATTTTGTCGAATTATTTTCGGACATTAATGTCATTTTTGATATTGGTAATCTCAATTGTGAACACATTATCAGTGAACAATTTTGTAAAAGACATGAATGAAGACATTTTGTAAGCCGTGGAGAGATGAGCTGTGGAGATACTCAGATTAATCGTATGAATATCAGTAGATATTCATATACACTTTAGAGTATAGGTACATACCCGGTTTTGTACTCTCATGAGTGTACAAATACTCTCTAAGTTGCACAATGTAGGCCGGCCTACCAGATACCATAATATTATTACGAATATAATAAAAATGAAACTAAATTTAATAGTTCTGATTGAATTTTGAATAGTTTTAATCTTTTAAAGAAGTTTATCGTGTATTTGAAGATGTACTATATTTGTTTTATTTTTAATACTTTAATATCTATACTGTTCATTGAAGAATGAAATCTTGAAGAGTCCTAGGCAAATTTTTGCTGAATCTCCCCAATTCTTATTTATGAAATATAAATTATTATTTTTTATTCATTCTCATTCATTTTGATGTATAGAATAAGGTATAATTGAATCAATATCATTTATTCCAAAATATCAAGTTATCATTTCAGTAATTCAACAAAGCTTGAAAGAAGTGGCGTTCGTACTTGAATCTGTAATCAAAATTTCTCCACTCTCAACCCCAAAGATTTTCTCTTTTTGCAAAAAACCCATTTCGATAACAAATCGCCAAATTAGTACAAATGTTACCCAACATTTTCTCCCATCATAATCTACCGTTTCTCCAGCGAATTAAGATTCGAATCCTTGCAGCCCGGCATCGACTTAATTACCGTAAGCCTAATTACTGAGCTGGGGAAATTAGAAATGTCACGAGGTGAATGTAACGACTTTTTCATATTTTCATATTTCCCGCTCCAGTGAGATCCACTTCAAACTGTCAGCATTCCATACAAATGACATCAACGCTCCCCGTTCAACCAATGCTGATATTCTAAAGTGCATCTCGCTGTAGATAAAAACCAGCAGCATCAGAGTAGTGGTGTGATTCTCTATCTCTATCGTGACGGCTTTATAATTGCAAAGTTTTCGTAGAGGTCACTTCAACGTCAAAGATTTTGTTTGTAACTTATACTCAACGTCAACGCAAACTGTATTCTCCAAGGACAAACTCTTCCCAGCTATTGTAAGCTTCAATATGGACTGTCAGCATTTATTAAATGGGGCAAAGTACGAAGCAAAGATATCATCCATGATGCACATTGGGAATGTAGACAGTTTGAAGTGAATCTCTCAATATCTGAACTCACCTGCATATTAATGAGTGCTATCAAATGAAAATGCGAATTACTCAATTATTATGACCTCATATCTGAATATCTCTGATATCAATCAATTTCACGTTTTGCAGATTAACAGTTCATGATTTTGAATGAAAAACCTTGAAGTTATCACTACTTCAAGTAGTTAGAGGATTGTGGATAAGTGGAAGAGGGGGCTCTTATCGCCTCAATTTCGTCCACATCACTTTTTATATTGTAAAGTGTAAATGAAAAGGCATTTACCTATCTATCTATCTACTTCAGATTTATAATAATAACGAGATCCCGTTTTCAGTAGTTAAACCATTGTCAATCTTCAGTGAACGAAATTTAAGTTCACATCTTTTCTATAGTGATGAACAAGCCATATATGACTAGTAGAAGAATGAAATGTTAAGATGGATGTCTGTCATTGGCCCACACAAGCCACTCCCTCAATTAGCAGTTCATTGAAACTTCACAACAATGGCGGTTCGTAAACAAAATCTTAGTAATGGAAATCGATGAGTAATCACGAGAAACAAATTCAAGGATTAAATTGCCGAAAGTTATTCACGTGGAAAACCGAAAAATAATAAAATTCATACTTGTTTATTACTATTATTGCTACAGATTGAGTAGTAAAATCCACATTTTTGAGCTTATAAGAAGTAGTCCTATTCCTATCATATACAAACATAGAATTATAGTTTGTGCATATAACATTTCATATAACCTCAGCTCTCACAAGTCGTAGGGTTTCCTAAGTTTTCGGGTTGAAAACAACATTATTTCGACTCAGATTACTGAAGATCAAGGACTTTTCAGGAAATACAGAAATTTAAACCTAGAATTTTTATTCACAACATTTTAATCATAATCGAAGACTGTAGCGCAAGTATGATAATTATATCGGGAATTCATACTCTGATCTCAAGAATCCATTCGGAGATTACTTTGGGTAGGCAAGAAAAGGTTTATTCATTCTGTAGTCGACTGTTCAGTCACTATCCTTTATTGGAATACAGGATATAATCTTTAATGTATTGTAGCTTGCTTTGCTACAAAATTCTTGAGCCTTGATATCTGGCCATTGCTTACCAATTTTTAATTCGTCATTTTGTTTTAAAATTCGAATTGGATAAAGAGAAATACTACTTCAGTAATAATCGACTCAGATTACTGAAGATCAAAGACTGTTCAGGAAATATAGAAATTTAGACGTAGAATGTTTATTCACAACTTCAATCATAATCGAAGACTGTAGCGCGAGTATGATAATTATATCGGGAATTCATACTCTGATCTCAGGAATCCATTCGGAGATTACTTTGGGGCAGGCAAGAAAAGGTTTATTCATTCTGTAGTCGACTGTTCAGTCACTATCCTTTATTGGAATACAGGATATAATCTTTAATTTATTGTAGCTTGCTTTGCTACAAAATTCTTGAGCCTTGATATTTGGCCATTGCTTACCAATTTTTAATTCGTCATTTTGTTTTAAACAACCACTTGCGGAATAAGGGTAGGCATCCACCAGTTAGTCAAGACAAGACTAGTCACGATTAGTCACAATACTTCACATAGCTGCTTATGAAGCAACACACATCGATTAGTCATTGCAATTAGACATGTCTTCATAAGCAACTATGTGAAGTATTGTGACTAAACGTGTCTAATCTTGTCTTGACTAACTGGTGTGTGCCTAGCCTAATACTTCTATCAAACATCTGAATCGAAACGTTTCACGTGTTTATACTTTTTGACTTAAAAATGGAGTGAACTTAATGGAATCAAAATGATACGTGTTTTGAAATTCTGAAAAGGAACAGTTTTAAGCTATAGCTAATGTTTATTTCTATTGAAATTTCTTTATGATTTGTGTATTATCAAATGAACAATTTACATCATA
Source organism: Nilaparvata lugens (assembly GCF_014356525.2). Taxonomy (NCBI): domain Eukaryota; kingdom Metazoa; phylum Arthropoda; class Insecta; order Hemiptera; family Delphacidae; genus Nilaparvata; species Nilaparvata lugens. The sequence goes on from NC_052505.1 coordinate 26,464,288, forward strand.
ACTAGTATAACTCCGTTATAATGTGTGTGTTTGTATGTATAGCATAATGATAATTGAAGTCGAATACCCAATTAATACTGTATTAATGATTTGATTCCATCATTCCGTGACAATACAACAAGCATTTTTCACTCTAACTGGAACCAAGACTTGGAAAGAGTGAGCCAAACAAAGGCTTCTGTAGGCTATCCTTGTCTACTGGAAAGACAAAGTGATTTATCACCGTTAATATGTCAAAACGGGGACATGGCCAGCATCCGAAATAATTCTTGGTTCGCAGTTTCCATCATGGAGCTCTGAGCTTCCATCATTCTGCTGCTCTGGGCATTGATAAATAATGAATATCTGGCAAGCGTCCACACGAATATGACCACCGCACAAGGTTCGACGATCCAAGGGAAGTTGGATAGGATAAGAGAGGGAGGGAGGAGAGATGGCAGGTGGCAATAAGATTGAAAAAAATGAAAAATTGCAATATTATAAGAAAAAGTGAGAGAAAAATTAGAAGTGAGGGGAAAAGAATGAAGTAGAAAAAGAGCCTCAAAGAAAAGATGAGGAGATGAGGGGAAAAGCCGAGAAGAGAGATAAGGAATGAAAAAGAAATGCAAAAAAGGAATAGGGAAATAATTATATATGTTAGTGAAATGAAGTATAATCAAGATCTATACACCTGTCAAAATTATACCCTAATCATGTATTAGTAATCTCACTAATAGAAAAATTATACCCTACTATTGTCAAAAATTATACCCCAATCTGACTTATCACAAAAATTTTGGTAATTTAAAATGTTTTAAGGAAATTTAAAAGATAATGTAAACGGTAAATGAATTTCCAATTGGTATTTTATCAAACACTAGATATTGCCAAATCACAAATTGAGGAGGGGTTTGTCTAGGCAGACCTTGATAGGCCACGGCTTCCACTTAACTTCTAGTTTTAGTTTGAATTTGGTCTAACCACAGTTATTGATAATGGTGTAACAACCGAGACCGGTATCTCGATTCTCGATAAATCTGTGGTTGGGAAAAATATCCAGTGAATATGAAGGTGTTCTATAACGTATCCAATACGAGTAGACTTTATTATTCTACTAAATTTATTAAGCTACTGTTTAGCAGTAGTTTAATATCAGTGATACGGTTATCAATTCCATCATCAATCATCAATATCGATATTGCGTTTGTAGTTTATCTTATGCTCTCATAACCAAGTATGTCTTCAAAGGAAAAAAATGTTCCAAAAAGCATAAAAATCCAATTTCACTATACTAGTATGCTATTTCCGTTGAATGGTATAAAGTGTTCTTCTGAATCATATTATTTTTGAATGAGAAATCGCGATGTATGAGATTTAGTTTTCAGATACTACTCTATTAGAGCTTACCAATACTTGAATAGATAGATAGATATCTTTCTTGATATCTTATAAAAAGTAATGTGAATAGGTTTTAAAAAGGATAAGCTATATGTATCTCTGATACCTCTCCAATATCATGTTTTATGATATGTGTGGCTGTTTGAAACAAAAATAAGAGAAATGTTTCTTTTCTCAGATACCACTGAACTACAGCTATTAAATTGATGTTATTAGATATTTTGAAGCATGCTACTGAATGAGATGTCCATCTCTGGTAGGTTCTTCTCCACTGGAAAGACAAAGTGATTTATCACCGTTAATATGTCAAAACGGGGACATGGCCAGCATCCGAAATAATTCTTGGTTCGCAGTTTCCATCATGGAGCTCTGAGCTTCCATCATTCTGCTGCTCTGGGCATTGATAAATAATGAATATCTGGCAAGCGTCCACACGAATATGACCACCGCACAAGGTTCGACGATCCAAGGGAAGTTGGATAGGATAAGACAGGGAGGGAGGAGAGATGGCAGGTGGGAATAAGATTGAAAAAAATGAAAAATTGCAATATTATGAGAAAAAGTGAGAGAAAATTTAGAAGTGAGGGGAAAAGAATGAAGTAGAAAAAGAGCCTCAAAGAAAAGATGAGATGATGAGGGGAAAAACCGAGAAGAGAGATAAGGAATGAAAAAGAAATGCAAAAAAGGAATAGGGAAATAATTATATATGTTAGTGAAATGCAGTATAATCAAGATCTATACACCTGTCAAAAATTATATCCTAATCGTGTATTAGTGATCTCATCACCCTCATAAAATTCTGGTAATTTAAAATGTTTTAAGGTAATTTAAAAGATAATGTAAACGGTAAATGAATTTCCAATTAGTCTTTTTTCAAAGACTAGATATTGCCAAATCACAAATTGAGGAGGGGTTTGTCTAGGCAGACCTTGATAGGCCACAGCTTCCACTAATCATAGTGCTCGGCCGTTACTATGAATACTGCCGCTCTTATCTTCTAGTTTTAGTTTGATATTGGTCTAACCACAACTATTGATAATGGTCTAACAACCGAAACCGGTATCTCGATTTTCGATAAATCTGTGGTTGGGAAAAATATCCAGTAAATATGAAGGTGTTCTATGACGTATCCAATACGGGTAGACTTTATTATTCTACTAAATTTATTAAGCTAATGTTTAGCAGTAGCTTAATATCAGTGATACGGTTATCAATTCCATCATCAATCATAAATATCAATATTGCGTTTGTAGTTTATCTTATGCTCTCATAACCAAGTATGTCTTCAAAGGAAAAAAATGTTCCAGTTCCACTATACTAGTATGCTATTTTCGTTGAATGGTATAGTGTTCTGAATCATATTATTTTTGAATGAGAAATCGCGTTGTATGAAATTTAGTTTTCAGATACTACTCTATTAGAGCTTACCAATACTTGAATAGATAGATATATCTTTCTTGATATCTTATAAAAAGTAATGTGAATAGGTTTTAAAAAGGATAAGCTATATGTATCTCTGATACCTCTCCAATATCATGTTTTTATGATATGTGTGGCTGTTTGGAACATTAAAAATAAGAGAAATGTGTCTCTTCTCAGATACCACTGAACTACAGCTATTGAATTGATGTTATTAGATATTTTGAAGCATGCTACTGAATGAGATGTCCATCTCTGGTAGGTACTTCTCCACTACTGTACTTCTGTTCTACTTCTACCTCACTTCACACATCACACATTATATGAGTTCGAGTTCATAGTTGTTTTTCGTGTTGAAAATGACCAATAGCAATTTAGCTGGCTGCCAGGAGCCAGGAGCGAGCTTAGATTCGTCAACAGAAAGTGCGACGCAGTATTGGTTTCCTATAAAGCGTTCATACTCTTCCACCAGCTAAAACTTTCGGCTCAGTGACGATATGATGTTTATTTAGGAACCCATTTTCTACCGTTGTGATCATCTTTCTTATGGCCCAATATTATCCTTGAAAGTTGGAAAAAACACAGAAGAAGATTGTGGTTTGGAGTAAGACCTGGATGAAATAAAACATGTAATTTCTAAAAAAATAAGACTGATTGATCATGAATCATTAATTGTACACAAAAAAAAGTTCAAGTGGCTGGAATAAATGATTTGGCTGATTTAACTATTATCTCAAATTTTAAAGATTAAACTGAGCCTGAAACCTGTCTGCTATGTTAATGAATTCTACTCCTACGATTTCTTAACCGTACATTACCGTAGGTAACTAGAATATGTCATTTATGGAAGACCTTCCATACAATCCTATCCCACTCATTGTAACAAAACATGATAAAAGTGTTACAAACTCTGATCAAAACCTTGTAATAATTGACACTTCAAGAGAGTGAATCTTGGATACATTTTATCCAACTTATATTCCAGTCAATGGAGTCTAATTTGATGTGTGCTATGACATTAATTTATTCATCTCCTTTTTATCCATTGTTTTGTATTCAATTGTATTCCACCTACTAAATAAAAAGACTGAATATTGTCAAATCACAGATCCAAATGTAATGAATAACGAACCAGCGGTTTGAGCCGCTAATTGAGGAGGGGCTTGTCTAGACCTATCGCAAACGTTCACCTTGATAGGTCACAGCATCCACCAATAACGGTGCTCGGCCGTTGGTATAAATTTCTGCTGCTCTATACTTTAGTTGTGTTTACCAGAGATTGATAACTGTACAACAAACGAAACCGATGAAAAGAATGTGTCGTTTGACAATGTCTAGTATTTTTATTACGTATAGATATCTACCACAATATTTACAACTACTCAGAAAGTATTGTATTTACATTAAGAGATACACAAGTCATTGACTGATTGTCAATGGGGTCAACAGATTCCGCCCAAAACTCTTCCTTTCCCAAATTGTATTGTATTGTACTCTTGGGTAATCTCACTGCATTTAAATAGAGAGAAAGAATTCCCATTCACATTTTTCTGTAGCAAGAAATAATTATTCATTCAATGAGATAAAATGTGCTGTGACTATTATAAACAAGGAGATACGTTATTCTCAGCTTTAAAAATATTTCGATTTTTCTTTTAGTCTTCCTTTTTTTGTGTAGCCTATTCATTAATTAAATAAACAGTTCCTTATACTGTCGAATAAAATCATTGTACTTTAAAATTGTACATAAAATTACTAGAAATGTAACAATTCTTCATATTATCGAATACAATCACAGTTGAGAATGAAAACTAATTGAATTGATGTTGTTAACCACTAGGCGTATCTAATTTTCAAATTGTATAACAGATCCTGGTTTCATGTTCTAACCAGTCACATCTTCAGCTGTGTTGTTCACTAATGTTCAGTCATACTCTGCAGACTGCAATTCCACATTGAAATGACAAAAGAACTAATACGTGAAAAGAGGAAAAACAAGTTCAACTATGACCTTCTGAAGTTCCACATGTTTGGATTAGAGTCAACGAGGGACTTGACAAAAATTTTATGTGATTTTACTGCCTATTTGCATTTTCATGTTGCTCTTGGGATCGCGCGTTTATTTAGGCCGACTATTGAATTATTCAAATATAACGGAGGTATCACGCAATCGCTCATAAATATTCATCACCAACATATATATGCCACTTGATCAATGAAATGAAACGTACCAAGATAAAATTCTTATAAAGCAGTTTTTTGTAATTTGTTCTTTTACTGCTTGTTTGCTGGTTCTCGATAGAAAAGTTATATTTCCTTACTGGTATAGCCGATCATCACGAAATCCACATATTCTTTACATCATATACATAATTACATCATTTCAACATTTGATCATTCACATAAATGGTAGGCAACCGCTCAGATAATATTTCAAATAAATTAATTGTTATACAAGTATCCTCTATTATTGGCTCGGTACTTCAATCCTCTCTCATATTGAATCTTTCTTACAAGATATGGCTGTCAATAACAGCCAAGAGCATGCATAATACACTATAAGGGATCCTTAAGCAATCAATCCACGACTATTTTTCCAACAAAATATATTATAATATAGAATGACTTCTTCATCAAAAGACATCATGAAAGTTTGGACAGCTATGAGCACTACACCTCCTCAACATGTAGTAAAATAATAGTTACGGGTAATACCTGAGTAATAGAATATTACTCAAACAAATATAATACAGATATTATACAAAAATAGTTCAGACACAATTTTCTCACTTTGTACTTTGAATTCTGTTTTAGATTTGAGAATTGATAAATTTATGAAAAATCAAGAGTGATGACGAACTCAGATAAAATCATATCTATTGATCTGTTATGCAATGCACTCTCGAAAGATGCTACATGGCATCGAATACTAATTTTATTATGTATCATAATAAATGTTCAGAAATGTACAACATTTTCCTGAGAGAAAGTAAAACACGTTTCTTCAGAGATCTAAAGTTGCCTCTTCCAAACTTTTAAAATAGTCCAGATATAAATGTTATTTATCTTTATTAGTTTGAGCTAGACATGAATCACCTCTCGAAATTATAACCAAATTCTTTTGAACTAAATACCGGACAAATCTTGGATTTTGAAATATTATTCTACATTATAATATTTTGCCACTCCATATTGGGTATTCTTGGATGAGAATATAAGTCACGACATCATGCTGAATAAATAAAACTTGGTCAAAAAAGTTTCACTGACTTTCGCTGAGGGTGCTAGTCGGTGTAATCAATTTGGGTCATTCTGTGAAACTGTGGACTTTCGGAGCAAATAAGAGCGACGAAACGACCCAGTGTGAAAAAGGTGAGAGAGACAATGTCATCCTCTCGCAGAGAAATTGAGAGCCCAACTCCCAATAGAGTGATAACAAAAGAGAGGAAACAAATTACTCGAGAGTAAAACTACAGCGCTGCGGTGTTTTCGCAGACAGAATGTAAACCGGCCATGCCTGCCTGTGCTGTACTCAGCAAGATAACAGAGTAAACCGAGAAACCGCGACTCAAAATTTCAAGTCTCCGTATTTGTCAAGTGTAATTGGATGCAAGTTAGAAATAGAAGGTTGACAAATATTTACTACGATGCCCCCTTGACTCAACCTTAGAATTGCATGATAAGTGAAATGGAGAATTCTAATTCGTTCACATCAAATAGGTATGCATTTTTCAGGGTTCAATTTCGAACATGATGAATACACATCCAATGAAAGACAATGTCAAAAAAAGTGTTTGTCTATAAAAGGAGAAAGGCTTCTTCAGAGAACTTCTAGAAAATGGTGATCCTACTGCTTTTGGTCGGTAAATGAGCGTGATGCAAATTGAGGCAGGTTTGGTATATCCTAAATTTGTAAGATGTGGGAGTGAAGAAAATTCGGTAACAAAAGTTTATATTTAAAGTTTAAAGGAATAACGTTTTTCAATTCTGCATGTTTCATGGGTGTGTGTTAAGGTATAGTATAGTTTTCATTCGCTTATAATATTACTATTTCAATATTCTTCTTAAATCTATAGTAAGAACTTCACCAATCACTAACGATCTAGGGATATTCCAAGAAAAATGTGAGGCCTAGTCAAGACTATCACCAAGTCGCTGGTCTTGCCATCCACACTGCAATGTTACCATTTGTGGATGCTCGCCACCGCGATTAGCTACCCTCCTTTGCTTGAAAAGATCGTAACGATGGCAAGCGAAGGCCAGTGAAGCCGAGCGCTGGCAAAGCAGCCTTTCACACTCACACGTTTGTCGTCATTTGTACGCATTGGGTGATAGTGTGGATGCGGCATTATAATAGTACGGCGCGTACCGTTACAAAAACATCACCGCATACTAATATTCATAAATTTCACTTATAAATTATGACTAGTAGTTCTGTGAACAGTAGACCTCACGCAGTATTCTCATCCACAAGTACCTGATTGAAACTATAAACCTTATGGAAATACAGCAATAGACTGGCTTATCCACACATCTGTGTAATCACTTGTCAGCTGATTTATCTATATATTGTGGGGTTGCTTTATTTAAATGCCTCACACAGGTATAAGATCCTACACTGAACCCTCGGTGTTGTAATTTCAAATTTATGAGTATGTGTATGAATTCTACTGAACACCAGACTGAGAGATTCAATATAAGATTTAATTTAATAGCCCAAATCGCGGGAGGCACAAACTCCTGCACACCCTTGATCAGTTCAATGACTATATCTATGAGAATAATGTTCTTTGCAACTATGTGTCGTATGCCCGGTTTCTCAGTCGTTCAATAAACAACGCTATAGCTATTGATTCAATAACTTTATCAATTCAATAAATTTTTATTGGTTCCTTAAACATATTTATAGAATCCATGGCAATTCATCTGTTCAATGAATCTGGCAGCATGGCATGATTCCAAACCGACCACTTTCGTAAACAAACTTTATATGGTAGCCATGGTAACCAACTGAATCTTGTTTGTTTAATCCTTGCTGCTTGTTGTGAAGTTCAAGTTGAAGGTTTTTTCCTACTTTAATGATATTTTTTCAAGTTATTATAATTATGGCAGAGAAACGAGACCGGGGCAAGAATTTTGCAGAGGTTGAAAAAGAACAATTAGTAGAGATCTGCCTAAAGTATAAAAATGTGATAGAAAATAAAAAGACACATAAATATTCAATAAAAGATAAAGCAAGACATGGGATGCAGTGAGAGAAGAATATAATTCTATTCAAATCTAACTCAAACACTCCATCATCCGAACTGCTGCTGTAACTAATTATATCTAGATCCATTTCAATATTGTTTTTATTTAAATAACAGAACATCGAACACAAAACATTCCAACATAACCTTTAAACACAATTCATCGATTCGATATAGATAATTATTATTACAGGCTGGAATTTGGCATTATTTCGTTCAATAAACAAATCTATAGCTTATCCCATATGATTGTGATTAGGCGTACGGTAGTCAAAGAATATAAGAAGAAACAACGCAATAGCTATTGATTCAATAACTTTATCCAATCAATAAATTTTTATTGGTTTCTCAAACATATTATAAAATCCATAGCTATGGAACGATTTATCTGTTCAATGAATCTGGCAACATGGCATGATCCCAAACTGGTCACTTTCGTAAACAAACTTTATACATGGTTCCTATGGTAACCATGGTAACCAACCAAATCTTGGATGTTTATTCCATGCTTCCTGTTGTGAGGTAATTTCCTACAGTACTGACATCTTTTGGCTGATGTCTACAAAACAAGATGGCTGACACCAAATGAGGGCTATCGATGCTAATATAGTGCAACTTTGATTCTGTTTTGTTTTTAAAATACTGGTGATCTACACTAATTTCAATTTTATTTTGTAATTTAATTTTTCTATCTTAATTTTTTTATTGCTACCAAAAATTTAAGAAATTTATCCATTCCATAAATATTTATAGGCTGGATTTTGGCACTATAGTTTATCAATAGATTTATGGATTCAATAAGTTAAGGAGCGTTCTAGAAACGCATTTCTCATTTTTATCGGTTCAATAAAGTTATTGAATGGATAAACAGCTTATGGAGCGGCTGAGAAACCAGGCATATAGTGTTTATCGAGAGATTTAAGGATTCAATAAGTTTAGGGAGCGTTCTAGAAACGCATTTCTCATGTTTATCGATTCAATAAAGTTATTGAATGGATAAATAGTTTATGGAACGACTGAGAAACCGGGCATAAGTGTAGCAATTGCTAGACACCAGATTCAGAGACCTTTAATTACCTGTATTGTGGACAGTGCACAAAATCAAACAGGTCGAGCAAGGAACTTGGTGCATATAATTTGCGGGATTGCGCCACTAAAAAATTCCGACGGTCTAGGCTAGGTTTGATATACCAAATGCCGTTCGGAAGATACTTCGCGGACAGAATATTTCCAAATTTCAGGCTTTATTGTATGATTCCCTACGCTGTAGCTGTTTCTGCTCTGTGGTAGAAACTTTTATTCCTAAGTCGATGAAGGGCACAAATAGAAGCTGAGATATTAGCAGGTAAGGACAAAGAACGTATGATCTCGATCTGACCCCACTTAATACCTCCACTTAGATCTGTTCCTTGAACCAAATTTGGATCAATTATTTCAATGATCGTTTTTGATCGGTGCTTAACAAGTACAAACGTGCCAAACATGAAATCTGAAGGGCTAAAGAAATAATCGAACTCAGGAAATAAAGTATTAAATTTGAAATATAATGAGCAGTAATAATAATTACAGTACAATTTCAATATTTGATAACAGGTTTTGAATAATTTACTGCTGACAGGCAAAGTTTTTTACAAAGGTCTTTTACAAAGTTTAAAAATTCTTAAAGATAAATTATGATTTCAATGATTTAACTAGAAAATATCACAATATGTGAAATTTAATCAGGGTCGTGGTTCAGGCAGATAAGGACAGTTAAACGACCACAAAACTTACAATTATAATTCAGTACACTTAAGCTATTTGCGCTTTCGACGTGGCCATTAATGATTAGCGAAGAAAAATTTGCAGTAATTTCTGTACTTTTCGAAGCGAAGGGTGGGGCCCCAAAAAATAAAAAGAAAACTCACGTGATCCTTCTTGGTATGGTAGTTTCTTTGAATAAATTTCGATTCGGTGGTCCGTCCAAACTTCAATCTTCAGCGCAAGGGAGATTTTCTTTATAAATTAATTATTTCCTCCACTAATACAAAACGAATAATAAAATTTAGATTCATGGAAGTAATCAATTGATAGAATAATTTTACAAATATAATGAATAATATTGCCTCAGATATAGACTAACATTTAAATTACATGAATTTAACAAATAAGAATCTCACTAGAAAAATTGTAACTTCTAGAACAAGGTCTTTACAGTGAAGGCGTTGAAAGGGAAGTAGTGTCTCTCTTCTCAAAAAATTCTTTCGGAGCAGTTCCGTCTTACTTAATTTGCATAGAATTTTGCTATTGGTAATTATTGACGTATACATCATGTCAGAGATGAGTAAGAGAATAGTTCTTGCTTTACAATAAATAAACTTGAATTAACTGCCTTTTATTAGTGATAAAATTCACTCCATATTCAACATACAATGTGTTATTGCATATGATAAGGCCTTTTCTAGTTGCTGATAACAAAAATAGAATATCATGTTTGAATATCATCCCTTTTTGGTGTCATTTTTCTGACCTATGATTGGCCTACAGAGATTTTTACATCAGTCCATGCGGTTGATTCTATAATAATTATTATATAATATTAATATTTCATACAAGAGATTCTTATTACATTAATAAATAAAAGAAAATTAATATTATAATCATTCTTATCAATGATAATGCTTGTATCATGACCATGCTTGCTTTTATAATATCTGACATGTTGTATATTTCCATTAATAAAAATTATTTTAACAATAATAAATATATTTTTATTTTGAAACTCTTATCCTTATTACAATAATTATTGGTTTTTAGAAGTAATTATATCATCGTTTTGAAACGTAAGTTCAGCTGCACAAACAATTCATTTTGACTAATGTCTTGATTGCATTCAAAACAGCTGTTCACTAACATAAACAAAGTTGTAACCTCCAAATTTGATGGTTGACTATAAACAATTTACAAATTATTTGCAATAAATTAATTATAATTTTCAATAAATAATTCTTCCGAAATATGCCGTATAGAACTGTGCTCTTATCTCAGTCACATCTGTTAATAAGTTTAATCTTCATTTCTATCAGGTAACAGTACATTTGATACTCTTCCTAGCAATAATAATATTATCTTCTATTACTTAGATTTATTTTATTTTATGGTCTCAATAATTTTAAGATGTCACAATATATTAAAGCGAAATGGCACTCACGTCAAAGATTCGCCCAAAATTAGCGTTTTTCCAGCGTTTTTTAGCGTTATCTCAGCTTTATCGTGAACAAATGAACAGAAAATGTTCAAATTTGGTACAGAGGCTTAGCTAGGGTCTAAAAATTTTGTGATGAAGTGACTTTGATTTTTCATCAAAGATACGCCCAAAATCAGCGTTTTTCCAACGTTTCTAAGCGTTTTCTCAGTACTTTGACTTTCTTATGGAATGAAGCATGCTCAAATGAAAAATGCAGGCGAGCGAAGCGATCCCGCTGATCTCATTTTTGGACGATCCAGTCGGGGGTCCAGGGGGCGGAGCCCCCCTGGCTGGATAGATATGGCGAGCGAAGCGAGTGATGAATAATTCTATAGTCTGATTTTTACTCTAATATTGGCGTATGAAGGAGGCTCCTTTTTCCTTTTATATTATCCTTCAAATGCAAAATTTCTAAAAACCCTGTATATTCGTCGACGCGCAATTTAAAAAGGAACATACCTGTCAAATTTCATGAAAATCTATTACCGCGTTTCGCCGTAAATGAGCAACATATAAACATTAAGAGAAATGCCAAACCGTCGACTTGAATCTTAGACCGCACTTCGCTCGGTCAATTAACTATACTTCTGATTAATGATAATACTAATGGTGGAGTTCATCTAATTGCTGAATTTTTGCTCTGTTCCAAATTCAAACTTGAACCGAAATAAGAGGAAAACAAGTAACTAGATACAGAAAACATGGTTTCCTCTTCAAAATACTACTCATCCTCTTCTATGAGCAAATTCCAAACGAGTGTAGCTCTAAACCATACCAGGTAGGATACATAGTAGAACGCGGGAAAGCAGTAAATTTGAACGAATATGAGGATTTCAGAAGAGCCTACTGAAAGCTACACTGTGGATCATACACGCTGATAGCGCGTAATCAAAGTTCTCTATTTACCTTGGCTGCCATTGATGAAGGAATGTGCGAAACATTTACTCAACTGTATCAAGCACAAAATTATTCGCATGTTATACGAACCATTCTGGTTTAGTTCACGTTTTATTATGTTGTATACGTTTATCAGGTTCATTTTACGTTTTATCATGCTTTTCTATCCCTCCAATTCTTGTCTAAATCTTGTCTGAAAATTTTGTAAAGCCGTATTTGATGGCAATTCTTTATTATTATTTTATTAAATAATTAAAAAAATGACTTCTATTTTCGTACCGTTGCCAATATTCACAGTATTTAGAGTCGTTATTATCATATCTATTCCATTCGACTGATAGTACAGTTGATGATAATGTTTCTGGTTTCTTTCAATGAGACCTAGCAATTATTCTCTTTACAAATAAATTTGAGGTGTATCAAAATGCACCGTTATAATTTTCATAAGATTGACATTATTTTCATAAGATTGACAATATTTTCGTAAGTGACTCGTCCCTTATTTGTGACAGATCACTATACTACTCTTTACAATATTCAAGTAAATTCTGTTTATCAAGTTCAATTAGTAATGGGATCCAGGATGAAGAGGAACTATTCATAAACTTTTCAAGTATTCATTCCAGAACGCGATTAGCATTCACTCTCTCCTGATGGTCGACAACTCAGAATATTATATTACTATATATTTCCACTAGATTTCGCCGACACACCCACTTATTCAGCTTTTTGATTGTTCAATAACTTGCAGCGTATTCATTTCCGAATCCTGTTACTGGCTGGCAGTAGCTGTTGGGTTGTGTTATCTGTTTCTTCCATTGCTAGAAAACATACACGTCCACTCGCTTCTGATTGGTGAGTGATTCAAAGCTCTCGTTCATGAATTCCGCCACTAGATGGCAGTTGCTTTTGGGTGACATTCTTATATTCTTCAACAGTTTAATTTTTTTTTCAAAACAAAAGATCCTAGGGAGTTGGGATATATTCTCAATATTGGAAGTGTCAACTGTTTCTATTACAATTCGAAAGATACAGCAAAGCACGGAACAATTCCAACAATATCACCCGTCAAATACTGCTATCCAGTAATAATCGATTCCAGAAGATACATCGAAATAAGATCTAAGAAGGATCTCAATCACAGCTCGAATAGAGCATAGGTGATTAGAGAGAATACTTTTCTGAAGCAAAGTCATCTACCAAAGGGAAAAGTTCGCATTTATCTAACCAACTTGGAAATATGGAATAAATCACCTAACTATAACTCTAGTGAAGAAGTAACCATTCTCGATGTTATGGATGTGATTTTTTAATACTCAGTTTAAATGACAGACTAATAATTCATTTATTTATTGGATAGAGCAAACAATACAATAGTCGGAAAATAAAAAACAGGCTATTGCCCAATTCCTAATTTTGTCTCAAATCATCTCATAATCTTGTTACACTAATTGTTGGGTTCACTGATTGAAGGTGAAGCTATCTTTTTGAAAATCACTCACTGGTGGTATGTAACCCTCTAGAAACTGTTGGATCACTCACCTCTCATCACCATCTCTATTATACCCACTCACTAGCATAAATATCATGTCACTATCAATCTCAACATCAATCAATTCACGAGCTGTTTCATAGTGATAAGAAACTCACACAAAATAATAATATATTCCGGAATACAAGAATGAAATACTATGATAATAATAATTTATCACGATCTTCTATTTTTGAAAATCCAGATCTCTTCTGGAATTCTCATTATATTGAGCAGCTTATATTCTGCACGGTATATTATCTGAAACGTAAAACCGTGAACACTTATTTTTTACAAAATATACACTTAAATCTAGTGTGAAAAACTCCTTATAATTTCCCCTTAATGCAAATGTTATGAATGTTAAATGTACGAGACTTGAAACTTATCGCTCTTTAGAAAATAGTTAGACTCTTACGTCAGAGAGTCATGAAGATTCATAGCATAGTTTGAAAAAGACACTTCACATCTAGCCATAAATACCCCACCATTTTCTGAAAATGTGAACACTTAGAGCACTTACCGTTCTTTAGAAATAGTACGAGAGTCATGAAGATTCATAGTCGTATCTAGTCTGGAAGAGACGACACCTTACATCTTGCACGTCGTTAGACGGATGTTTTGAATATTCGCCGTCTGAATCTAAGGGGAAGTTAGCATGAGTAAATAGCCCGTCGAATGAATACAGCAACTGTTGTATACCTATACATTCTGTATGCAGAGAGCTTCTGGTATATACGGCTGTATACATGGCTGTAGCTGACGCGTTTTGTTTGCTTGTGCCCTAATGAGCGTACAGCGTGCAGTGGCGCGCTATACTGCTATCCATAGAATGCCAGTAGTTGATCTCTCATTATAACGACTCAACAGTCAGTCACCTTGTCGAGGGGTTGGCGTTGAATCAACGGAAGAATCAATGTTGATGTAACTCTGTTTAATCAACTGTCCACAATTATAAAGCTATTATATGATTATCAATCACTTTAGAACTGCAAAAATTTACAAAATCTATTGGTGGAATACTCAATTATTGTAAATAGTTGAGATCCATGCTCGAGTTTCTTCAAGAAATACTCGTAGTAGAATGCATGATATTGGATCTAATAAATGCAGTTCCCAAAAAAAGGGAAAAATAAGAAAATGAAAAAGAAGAAGTAGAAAAAGAAAAAGAGGAAGAAGAAGAAGAAGAGGAAGTAGAAGAAGAAGAAAAATGAAGAAATTGTAATAATTCATGTGTTATATTGATAAGAGCGATGAAGACTCGCTCACAATGTACACAATGTTGGCATGTGTAGTGGAAATGTTTCCAGTTTATGTTAATAGAGACTGATGAACAACATCTTCTCAACAAGTTAACGTTTCTCGAAACGAGTTTTGTTCCGTTGAAACTGGACCGTCAACGAACCTTAGCTTTATAGCAGCGAGTAGCCTATACATATAGCATAGAGGTAGAACAACAGCGACAACTCAATACACAGGAACAAATCCCGCTTTTCACACCTGAAATCATTTTTCACGCGAATAAAAACACGTTTCCAATAGAAAAAGAAAAACATTTCACTCTCCCGTTTACTCTCGAATGCAACTGGAGAAGTACTTGACCTGTCTCTTGAATCGGGGCTTCAATTGATGCGAGAATGCATTTGCATTGAATTTGCATATTTGTTGCAAGCTATACAGATATATTATACCACAATACATCTACTGTATTTTATACTTTCTGGTTAAAATGATTATGCGTATTTAACGCGAAGGTTTGAGAATAATACAAAAATTTGTAAACATCCTCATTAGTGGCGAAAAAATAACTGAGCGTGTTTTTCTCATCATTGGAAAGTGTGAATTATACTCTGTGTAGTACATTTTGAATAGTCGCAGTGAATGAAATCTTTTGTAACAGATCCCCCATTCAAAAGCAAAAGTTTATGGATTTGGAGGTTGCTTTAGTTTCTTACTATGAGTCCTACCTAGATCACCATTAAAGAGGAAAGCTCGATCCTCACCATGTCCACCATCACGTATTAAATACGACCATGTCCACATGTATCGTAGATTAGCGTCAAACCATAGAATAAATATGGCCTAGAACATACATTCTATCATTTATTTTTCGGATTTGAGAGTCGAATTGGATATTTCTCAACTGAAAAAAATTTTTCAAGCAATACTGACATTTAAGTATTTACTGTCACCAAGAGAAATGAATATGAATGAATATATAATCTCTTACTGTCTCCTAGTGGAGTGATTTCAAAGAGCGAATCTTGTAATTTAATCAACGAAGAACCATGTAGAAATTCCATTGCATGGAATGAAAGACGAAACATTTTGTCTGATTACAGTGAATGAGAGTGATGGGAGGGGGGATGTCGAAAGCAAGCATGGTCTATTAGTGTGGCGAAGGGATGCCAAATCGAATCATAGCCAAAGAGGTAGACCACTTATTAGAAACACCTCCTCCTCTTCTTTATATCTACCTTATTCTTCTTCGTATTATTTTTCTCCTTCCTCGTACCCCTTCTCCCACTCTTCTTCATTACCTCCTTCCCTTCCTCCAACCTATCTGCACGTCTTTTTTTGTCTCTATGCTTTTCTTCTTCTCATCACGTGTTTGTGTCCTCAAAGACTCTCCAATTCTTACTTCTTTGTTGTCTATTCAATTCCAGGTTCAAGTTTTTGTCCCTCTATAGAAAATAAAAGTTGAGAGAGAAAAACTACGCCGAATTTCTGCAAGTGAGACGATCGGCTTACCAAGAGAAGACAAACATATATAAAGACGAGCCAAAGGTTTTTTCTCAAAAATTTTCCCATGCTTCCTTTTCTTCTTCTTATTCCTCTTCCCCATCACCAACCCTTCCTCCACCAGCCATTATGCTTCCGTCGGAAAATCGAAACGCTTCAATTTTTCAAGTCCTCCTTTCTTACGACTTTTCATTCTGGCTCCACCCGAGTCCTAAAAATTCTTTCTACTCTTCTTCTTCTTCTCCTTCTTCTTCTCTTCCTCTTCTTCATTTTTCTCCTTCTTCTTCTTCTTCCTCTCCCCATCCTCTCTTTTCCCTCCTTCTCCCACCTGTCCTCCTCATCCCATATTCCTTCAACAACACTCGAGATTCATCTAGATTCACTTTGCAACCGTGCTTTCACAAGAGGAAGAAACATGACATTTGAGTTGAACGTTCAAACGCTGCACCATCTTCTGACTAGAAATTTGTTGATAGAGATGAATGGATGTCTCACCACAGAGTGAAAAGTATTTTCCAGGTTCGAAATGAAAGTCAACCATCACTCCACGACTCTTTCTTGATAAGTTGCTATCTTGGTAGATAGATAGATATCGAATGAAACGATTCGTACAAAATCCACTGTTCTTCCAGTGACGCCCAATTTTGTGATTACAATTTAATCAATTTCAATTTTTTTCCCTAGATACAAAAACGTCAGAAAGGATTGATAACTTTGGCAGCCAAAACTACTTCCTTTTCGAAATGTTTACAGGAGTCCAAATAGATTACGTAAAACATGTAATAATACTACTATCATTTTCTTCTCTAGACAAATCTCAATCATTCTTACAGTACACGTTTATATACAATATTTTTATAATAATTTCTATATCGAAAAGCCCACAGATCGGCACATTGAGCACAGCCATAATACGTATCTCTATTAGTTGACATCATTCATCCATGAGACTTGTATTATGCTAGTTGTCCAATTATTGGTGAGATTTGTGAATTATTATAGATAAACATTTATGATGGTCACGTTATTCTGGTGATTTGGGTATTAGCTCAATCATTGGCTAATGGAGTACATGGCTCAACAGCTACTGAGAGAGTTTCGGAGTGAACTATTGACCAATCAGGAGAGGGTCGGCTTGATCACTGAGCAAGAGAAGTACATCACTCAACAGCCACTGCCGAATTTTGGTAATGAATTCATCTTCAGTTACTGACCAATCAGCTGAGAGTCGGCATGGCGTGTCTATTTCCAATCGTTGACATTATTGACACGTTGAGCTAGTGAGGAGCCTACAGCTCTCAAGAGCTACTACTATATAGAGACAGAGCTAATGAAGTGACTAATTTTGGAAAGAAAAAATGCTTCTGTGAGAATAACTCGAGCTTAAAATCCATTATCAATACATTCATATTGATCAAGATTAGAATAAATTTTCCAAATTAGTATACATTATCATTATAATTCAAATGTACTGTTACAATGTATTAATAACTTTCCTCAAAAGGCGATTTCCTAAACTATATATGATTTCAACTGTTAAAGCAATCCATGATTCTAAGTTATAGAATTAAAATCCATGATTCATAAGACCAGATCGAAATTATTGCTCTCCAATTTTGTGAGAAAAGAGATTTGATTATTATTATTATTTATGTCCATAGTGGAATGAATCATTGTGAGCTATTGTAATAATTATAGTGTTGTCTCCATTCGAATGTATCCACTATATCAAACTATTTTTCTTGTATTGTTATTAATCTTTTTCTTATTTTCAGGATTAGGTGTGAAACAAACCTGTTCCGGTTTCAAAGGATATAACTTGTACATTTACCATCTTTTTAGAGGTCTACCAATATCTCTTCTACCACAAGGTCTATATTTCATTAAGGTTTTTGATATTATATTATCTGGCATCTGTTCAACATGATTCTTCTAGTAATGATATTTGAATTAATGTATTGTTATCAATAATTGACTTTATTGCCTCTTTTCCAGGCCTACACCATGGTGAGATCTGGCCACGTATATTACTCTACAATCACATCAGGCAGTTCACGCTCTGTAACTGGAGCCTGGTCAGGATAATGGAATTCATAATTCCATCCTCGAAATTGAAGTTGATTGATACTGTGGCCCTCACTCTGGCCGCCCATCGCCATATTTGCAGAGCTACAGCAGCTGGAGAATGGAACAAATTGAATGATTTATTTAAAACTTGGCTCTCGCAGGAAAGCTTTCACATTCGAAAATGGAGCTAAAGGGAGAAGGAGTTATGAGTGGAAAGTTAGTGGAAAGGAGAGATAGATTAAAAGAGATACGGTTGTGTGGGTGAGTGATTGGGTGAGAAAGAGAGATAAAGAGACTTAGAGGCTGTAAGAGAGAGAAACATCGAGTTTGAGAGAGAAGTAGAATTGAGAGTTATCAGTGGTAGCAATGAATCAATCACATTCCAAACAGAAGCTCTCCGCCATTTGTAGAGAAACCACTTGAAAACAGAACTTTTTTAGGTGTAGGGTTGAGGAGAGTCCTCCCATCTATAACGGAATTTTTTGAAAAATGCAGAATCAGCTGCTTTCAAACATTGATGATATTTGTTTGACCAAGATAGAGGTTGTGAGTTGGAAATTCGAGTCGGTCATAGCGAGCGCAACGTAATTTTCATCTGATATAAATTTATGGGTTGTATATGAAGAGAGGATCTGTAGATCAAGTTACGGGTTTGATGGTTTGTTCAAGAGCTGTATTGAATACTCTTGAAATTTTTTCTTGTTAAGTCCAGTCGAAACGTCTGTCAATCAACGGAATGCTAAATTTAGTCAATCTGTTCATAGGTTAAACGTCCAAGAAGCTTCGTCAATTTTTTTCAATCAACAGTTATAAGTTTCTAACCCCATAGAAATATCTTCAAATTTTTAACAATCAACGTTCAAGTTTTCAGTGAAATCTCAAAAGATTTGGAAGATTCCTAAGAATTTCGACCAGACTTTCTAAGTTCAATAAATTCGATCATTCGATGGTGATGGTGATCATTGTAATAGCTTAAAATTTTTCATTTTTATAAGTAGTTGTAAATGAAGATGATTTTCTCTTAATTCACATTTGAATCGCCTGAAATATTGTTATAACAGTTTCTGATCAAAGATGATGGTTTCTCGATCCGTTCCGAGCTGCGATATATTAATACACGGTTTTGATGTGTTTATAGCGACGAGCAGTCGATTATTAAGTAAGTAAGCAATTTTGTTCATTACTGAACAATTATCCAGTCATTGAACAATTTTGTTCTTACTGACTGGAGTAATTTCAAACGGAAAGCGTCCATTTTCAACAGTGAACAAGACTGTTGAAAATGGACGCATGCCGCTTGAAAGTACTCAAGTCAGTAAGTGAACAAAATTGACCATTTACTTGAATAATTCAATACACTTAGAATACTTATAAATACATCAGTTCCTGATTGTTACATAAAACAGTTCATCGTGAAACTAGTATTACGTTTGCTTTTTGGTCATGCAAAATTATTATTTCTCTGATATGTGAATATTTCCTATTTTAGTGATAATGATGTGAAATATTTCTTCTATGTTTGGTTTTGAAGCAGCTAGATTTGAAAATCTACTTTGTGACTGAACATTTTGTGAAGTGAACAACCTCAAAACTTAACCTATTTCGTGCTATGTGTAACCTTATCTTAATTTGGGAGAGGAATAGCACAAGGTTACCTTATTTTTTCTCTCCCTATCATTTCGATGTTGTGCCTATTGTATTAATCAATAAAGAATAAACTGAGCTCTGCTGGTAGTTACACTTTAATAATCATTATTGATGTTTGAGAGTTGGTTGGAAAACAGTTTTTAAGCTCAGAGAGTTCAATTTTTACTCATAGTTTGAGATAGAATTCTTCGTCAGAGCCTATATACTTAAGTTACAATTTCCTTCCCACTGTACTTCTCCTATTGACAACTTAATTTAAGCTTCTCTAGATAATTTCAACTAAAAACCCGTACTTGCTCATTCAACGTATTGCACTCTTCTTTCAATGTTTGATTGCATTCCACACATGTAATCTGAGGTGTTCAGACTACAATATTATTACTAACTGTATATTGCGAAAAAAATATCAAGCCACTTTTGAAAAACTGGAGGTATAATTCTACCTGAATTATCTAATAAATCGCAATCTTCATGAATGATAACGATATTTAAAAAAAATCTGGTGTGTTACACTCACACAACTTTCCTTGCTCATTGAACTATTTAAAATTTTACATCTATTTTCGCTTAAAAACCTTTCCCCTTATTTTGATCAAATATTTCTCTTGTAAAAAAAATATCCAAGGAACAAAGTGCCCTTTTTATAACCCTACCTTAAAATTTCCAATATAGTTCGCTAAATAAACCTAAGCCTCAATATCAAACGAGAATAATTTAGGAGAAAAACATATGACGATTGACGGCAACATATTTGCAACTACGATCAGACTACTGTATATGTGTATATACAATTGTTTTCAGAGTACTTTTTCCTTTATGTAAATATTGTGAAATTCGATGTTTTTTTTGAAATTCGTCAAAACAGCTGTTCTACAGATGAAATATCTTGACTATGACTGTGTTCTTTTTATAAACTGCTCTACCTACCCACGGTATATGGAAGAAGAAAAAGTAAAAACCGTGTTCCTACCTACCTCATGCACGAGAAGGAGGTTACAAAGTCCATTTCTCAAGGATTGGGTGGACCCCCCATTAGTACCCCAGGAAAAAGACTCATGTCAGTTGATAGAGCTAATAAATAACTATACAGGGTATGGATTTCAGAAAATCGTGAAAAACATGGTTTTTTAGTAACTGTCATTTTTCTCAAGAATATTACGGAGCTCCTGCAATTTTCACAGAAATGAGACTCATGTCAGTTGATAGGGCTTATAAATAGCTATCCATGGTATAAATTTGAAGAAAATCGTTAGAGCAATTTTCGAGAAAAACGTGAAAAACATGGTTTTTTAGTAATTATCCGCCATTTTTTCCGCCATCGTGAATTGAATTTTATTGAATTTTTTATTGTCGGGTCCTCATGGTATAAAGACCTTAAGTTTAAAATTTCAAGTCAATCGGTTGATTAGGAATGGAGTTATCGTGTTCACAGACATACACACATACACACACACACATACACACACACACACATACACACACACAGACCAATACCCGAAAATCATGTTTTTGGACTCAGGGGACCTTGAAACGTATAGAAAACTTGAAATTGGGGTACCTTAATTTTTTTTGGAAAGCAATACTTTCCTTACCTATGGTAGTAGGGCAAGGAAAGTAACAAGTAAAGTTTACATATTTTTCATCAGAAACTTCCTGAATCTATGATAACGACATTTCCTAGTCAGTGGAGTTTAAATTCTTCTCTGGATAGTGGGAAGTTGGTTGATTAGGAATGTGTGATGATGCACTCACTAATAATGCGGCGGCATTCTCTATTACGAGGCTGTTTCAGTGAGAGTAGTTGCAGCGTCGGGATTCCTTGGTGCATGTGATGTGTGTAATAGCCTTCCTATCTTCGACTGTGTGGCATCCGCCGCTGCACATCACAACTTGCTTTTTTCTCTCCTTTGAAAGTTTACATCCTACTCCAACTGTCATCATTTGTCGAATGGGTAGCATTATAGATAAAACTGACAGATTAAAGTGAATAGAAGACAAGTTTAGCTCCCAGGCACGAAATGAAGCCTCTATGTGACTCTATGCGAGCTCTTTTATTCTCATCTTTTTCCGCTCTCGGCTCTCTATGAATATTCCAGCTTATTCTTCGATTTTTCACTTTGATAATCTCAAAATGCGTCGCAGGCCAAGATGCTGCTGAGAGCTTCCCCCTCACCCCTTCACCAACCCACCCGGACAGTCTCCTGCACGCTTCATGGATTCCTTCAATATTTTATGAGAATCGAGAGGGGTTGTTACGGTGTTCTTTTCTTGTGGCCTCTTTATATATGTAGGATCATATTTAAATCCATACAATCATCTGTACTATCATAGTAAGATGAACTCTTAGTCTGTGTGATTCATATCTCAAGTGTCTTTAAATACTCTATGATTCGTACTTGAGTATATCCATTCCTTTGTATCTTTTTATGAGTTTCTAAGAACTATATCATGTATTCTATTAAAAGTGTATTAAGATAATATTCCTTAATTAAGTTCGAGTTTGTGATTCACAGAAATGTGGGAAATATTATTATTTTCTCACTCACGAGTGTACAGGTGCGTTCATCAGCCATGAGATTTGCTTATTACCTGAAAAGAAGAAAAATGATTATTGAATTACATGAATATGAAATTTTCACAACTTTCAAGGAATTTTCAAACATTATTTTCATTCCCACCAATACTAAATGGAAATAATTATAACAGAAATCTTTGTTGAAAACAATCACTAACAATAATTGACGATCGTTATTAATCTTTTATATAAAAGAATCATAGTACCCTTTGAAAATAATAAAATAATAGAATAAAAATACAATTATATTATTTCCAAAGGGTACTACAATTCTATTTTATATATGCAAGAAAGAGGCCCTGAATTCATACATTTTAAGAAGTTATTAATCTTATTCATTTGTTAAGGATACGATTAGTACCTGTTTATAACATAATTATATAATGTGAGTCAGAAAAGTGAATCAGTTTGGCTCTTATTTGTGGAGAATCCCTAGTGGGACCTCGCCTGAAAGATGTTATCAGAAGGTGATGAAAAAGGACACAACTCGCCACCTGCACAATTCCAAGAGTACACTATATATTATACTATGGGTACTACTACTATGGGTACTATTCATTCATTCATACAATGAGTACATTATCAAAATGAGATCTATGGATGAGAAATATTAGTTTAATGGAACTTTCAGGAAACTCCCAAACATGCAGTGCGTTTTGTAAGTAGATCTTTAATATGAATTGAACTTGACGTTTTTTCCTCATGTGATCTGAGCTTATATTGGGATGAAATCTTTAGATTTTCAGCACTGTCATCTCGATAGTTATTGTTTTTAATTGATAAATTTTCAAGATACGACTTTTAGTAAACGATTTCTAGTTTTTCCATATCCTCTTGAAAAGAGCTTGTACAAAAGCTACTATTGTTGTATGGTAAAGAAAATATTGAGTGCTAATATTGAATGCATTATTTTATTATTATTAGCGTATGGCGTGTATAGGCGCACACAAATACATATTCGAAGGAGAATCTGGTCAAGAATTGGTCAAGAAATGCATCCGTTGGACCCCTCCAGAGCCTGAGAAGAACTGTAAAAGATTCATAACCATTGTTGTAGCAATGGCCTATAAACATATTCCAAGGGGTTTCAGAAAGAAATATATCCCGGGGTAGAGTGAAACAAATGCTAATTCTTGATAAACCAAGACTATGAGCGTTTATTCGTTATCACTAACAAATGATAATATACATAAGTTAGAAAATGAGTGGTGTGTTTCAAATAACAATGATAAAATACAACACTGCATTTGAAGTGTAAAATTAATTATCTGATAGTAAGATGACAACACAATTTTTGGTCTTGTTTCACATAAATTAGACCGTGATTACATAACATTGATAGACATTAAGGATTGGGAGACACAGTGAGAAATAATAAGATTAATTCAACTGATTGATATTGTTTATTGATAAATACAAGACAACCATAGTCAACAATATGAGTCCAAATACTGTAACACCAATAATGAAAGCCTTCGATGTAAGCCAACTTCTGCATGCAGCAGTATGTTTTTGTGTAAGTAGCTGACTGATGAAAAGATCTTCACCTGTATTGACCAAACCATCACTAAAACGCGAGTAAGATGTCAGTACATAACGATCATCGATGCTGACATGATGACTTATTACTTGGCCAAAAATAGATCGTATTATTGTCAGTGACACGACAAGCGACTGCAGCGGATGCGAGAAAAATGATGTCGAAGCAGCAAAAAACTAGAGGAAAAGATTTCCGAGCGAAAGAAATGTGAAGAGGAAAGAAAATGAATGACGAAGAGGAAATGGAGGAAGGTGTGTCTCAGTCAGCTGCCAGTGACACTGGCTCGGAAATTTGATAACTAGCTATTGCAGGTGAACAGAGTTAGAGGGAGAGTCCCTCTAATGGCGACTTATCAATCAGTGCCCTGATCTGACGTTAGTTCTGCCCTCAGTGATTGGTGACTAGTGAACAGTGAATGGACCTCATTGAATTGGAAAATGAATCATCAATCAATATGTTGCTCTTTTTGACTAGTAGTTGGAAAAGCATATTTCAGCCTCATGCCAGATCCGTATAAGAAATTTATTCATTTCCAACAAGTTTGTTCACAACACTATAATTATCCAAAGCTCTATTTTCGCTTTGTTTAATTAATCGTAAGTGTTTGAAGTTACTGAGGCCATGATCGATTATTCTCGATCTGTCAATTGCATAATTGGTTTACCAATTCAATTCTGGATATCACATAGGATTCATATATTGAATGAATAAATGAGTTTATTTCCTCCTCAAATCACATAACAAATAATTAGAAATTGAATAGTATTTCAGAAATTTTACCGGAATATTTCGGTATTTATATCAGTTTGGAAAGTTTAGTATCTATTGTTATTGATTTTTGATAATGCGATGTATTGTGAGACAAACAACTATAATTTTTTCTAAAATATATATTGAGTCAGCTTCCAATGTAGGGTAGCTCAAGGTATTTCGAAATATATTCAAATTAAAAGAAAAATCAGGCCTACCAAGAAAGGATAATACGCAGCCAAAGTAAATTTAATAGACTGATTTTCAAGGAGCACAAGCGAAGATTGAAAAGTCATGTAAACGGAAGGCTGAACAAGAATGAGAAGAAGAGGAGGAAGAAGAAGAAGAAGAAGAAAAAGGAAAAGAAGAAGAAGAAGAAGAAGAAAAGAACTTGGGAGCTGAAGAAAGTCAAGAACAGTGTAGAGAGGTGAGTCTTGACAGAAGGGAGTAATGAAAATGCGCTGTGTTCCTTGTAAGGTAACGGCTGCTTCAATTACATGAGAAGAAACTAAATTTACATTATGCAGTCTGGAATGGAGGGAAGTACCTGACGTTCTTCTTCGTTGCTGGCAAATGGGAATGAGGATAGAGAGAAGAAATTTAGTAGTAAGAAGAAGATAGGCAAGAAGGAAAAAAAGGGAATGGCAAGAAAATAATAGGAGTCACACGATTGATAATCGAAATAACATTCAATATGGGTTGATTGGTTTCAACAGCATAGATTCTCTCCTACTTCGTCCTTGATAAAGTTAAGTTGTATAAAATTTTTGTTTTATAACCAAGCTATACATATTCCTGGGTCCAATGTATACTGTATTTGATTATCATGAGGTGTTTCAATCAGCAATCAAATTAGCTTTGCTCTAATATTAAAAACTTGAAGCTGTCACAGCCACTTATATATTGCAAAATAGAGAAACTAGTTTCTGTTGTAACACCATTATACGGTAAAAATCTTGTAAACTGGAACCTTAAACACTAAACTGCAGAGCCTATAAATGGAGTCATGTAGAATCACTTCAAAAATATAAATCATATTTTGAACACTGCATTTTTGTCTTTAAGCAGCCCTTGTGGCGGTAAAGATTGATGCCACTAAACAGCTCACTACATCTAGCTCATTACACAGAACTAAACAGCTGTGTAATGATTAAACCGTTCTATAAAAACATATTCTTCTTCTTCTTCTTCTTCTTCTTCTTCTCCTTCTCCTTCTTCATCAAACTGATATCATTACTTTCATGTTGTTTGAAATAGTACTTTACGTGACAAGTCCGATAACGATAATTTACCGCATAAGTATGATTATTTCTGCCCGAAACGTAGTTGAGGGCAGAATTATCATACGAATGCGGTAAATACGTTACCGTACAAGTTACGTACAATATTTTTTGTCATACTTATCTAAGAAAGAATAATATTGCTAAGAAACAGAAACCATTACCTGCTGCTGCTCGAGCTACTGCATTCTATAAACATGACCTAGCCCGTAGCGCCTAGTTCATAACAGACAGACCCTTCAAGCTCAAATAAAATAATAAAGGTCTAAATTATAAGATTTCAGATGAGTTCTTATAACTTTAAATTCCTTAAATGAGTTCTTTAATTATTTGAGTTAGTATATTAATTACTCAGACTCAGATGTTATTAGGACTCAGTAGAGTCCCAACATACTCGACTGTAAAGAGAACATATCTCTTTACAGTATAGTATGCTGTAATGAAAATCACATGTTTTCTTGTTCTGCAAACAGCTGTTCACCGGCTTGATTCAATGCATAAAACAGCTGCAATTGAGTAAGTATGACAAAAAATATTTTAATTGCTTTTCACCGTTGCTTTGTTGCCAACTCGATTGATTGGGACTGACAGTAGCTTTCAGCTTACAGCCGCCGCGTATATCTCAGCGTAACTTGAGCGTTCATTGTTGTTTCAAGAGTAATTAAGTCAATGCGGTCTTGAATTGAGTTGAAACAGAAGCGAGGGCAGAGCAGAGCAGAGAAGAGCAGCATTGCAGCAGTGAAGCAGGAGGCAAGGTAGACTATGCTATATAGCATCTCATCATGTCATCTTGACTTGGGAAGCAGTCGATTTCCATTCTGAAAACACGAGGAAAATGAAGAAGTATTAACAGTTAAGGTGTAAGAGAGGAAAAGGAGGGGAAAAACAAGTGGGAGGGGGAGGAGAAGAATATTAAAAATATCCTTCCCACTAACTCTCTACCAAAACGTTAATTTCAATAATTCAACTAAGGATTTATTTATAAATGAAAATATTGTAAAAGTATTAATTAATATGAATATTTAAGAGAAAAAACAGAATAAATTAAAACAGAATAAAGTAAAATAATTATATAGGTAGATAAGATCAAATCATTGATTAATTAAATGGAGTAGGCTGAAAGTAGATCAGGGTAATCAACTTTCAGTAATATACAGCAGTATGCAGTGGATAATTAAAATAACATGAATTTATATATACAATTTATTCCATAACAGGTTCATAGGTTTGTATTGGTGGGATTGGTGAGGGATGGTTGTCATATGATCGTTCTAGGGCTGGACAGTTTCAGTCATTTGTTCCAAAAGATGTTTTTTTAAAGTCAGGATGAAGCTCGCTCGGCTCTCGATGGACCTGATAGAAACAGTAAGTGCATTCCATGCACGACAGGCACTGACTGAAAAGGAATTTGTGAAAATAGTGGTGAGGAGGGGGAGAAGATGTAGGAGTAGGAGGAGAAGGATAAAAAGAAGAATAAAAAGAAAAGAAGAAGTAGAATTTATTATTTCTATTCTTCTTCTCTCCTCTTAGAGAAGAAAAATAAAGAAAGAAGAAGAGGGAGAAAACTAGAAAAGAAGAACAAAAAGAAGAGTAGAAGGTATATTGAAGTAGTGCCCACTGTAATTTTCTTGGATAGATTAAATGAACATTTTTGAGATGTATTAATGTTTTTATGGCCGTGGTTTTCTCATCAATAAAATTATTGTATTGTACTCACAGAGGTATTGCTCTTTGCGAATACCGAGTCTTTTTTGTTGGATCGTTGAAAACTGTCCTTAAACTATGCCTTACAAGAATTTCATATTCCAGTATCATTCATACAATATCCAGTCGAATAATTTCAATATTTGCTATAACTCTGTATTTAAATAGTACAGAACATACCAATTTAGTTGTATTTCGAACCATCTCTTGCATTTGGGAACTCATAATTCAATTCAAAATTGATCATCTCAATTGGTTTCAAGTAAGTGAATTACAATGAATGTTTAATGATGTCAATCAATTTGATATCATCTTTGGTCATTAAACTTTGCTGGCGGGAAATTAATCAAAATTCTAAGATTTCACACTAGATTACTCTAGCCGATCCTAATTTAATAGTTGGTGAATCAAATTTTTCTACGTTTGGTGGTGATGTCTAGAATATTATTATCACAAAAAATTGATTAAAATTACAACACTCAAGCAGGACTTCCTGTATACCTATGGTAGTACATAGGAAGTCCTGACTCAAGTTGAGTTATGTTATGTTATACAACTATATAATTATGTTATGATTCAACATATTTATATTATCATCATACTGCATACTCTAGTTGTATTCATGTTATGAAACAATAAATTGAATTTATTCACGCCAAGTCTGTTGCAGTACCGATCAATCAATTTCATCACCAGATTTATACTAAACTTACAAGAACATTGATTACAATATTATTCAACTTCAATACAAGCCATCCCAATTTTCTCGGAATCCACCAATCTGGGCATTCTAAGGAGTAACACCGTTCATACTCGGATTAGGTAGATGTTCGTTCATCTCGAAATTGGCTCCCAAAACGGATTGAATAGAGCTTATTGTTACATTCATGCAGCCTGGCACTGACGGACATCTGGCTTTGATAATAGCATCATAAGGATAGAGCCCTGAAATCTGACTAAGCCTGTCTATATTGAGTGGGACCTTTTCCTGAGAAGTATTACGCGATACCAGATTGAAAGAGATCGGTTTCACAGAGTTCGGCTTTCAAAAAAGTACTCAATTTTTTAACGATTTTCCAGTTTTTAATACTCTATTCAATATTCTATACAGATTTAGAATTCAATCCCAACATTTACAGAGTGGGGTTTAAAATTGTAAATGGGGGTTCAATTACTTGAACCAAGTATGATTGTATGACAACTGTTTGAGCATTGTATGATAGTTGAGATTATAGTATATGTACTGTTCTCCTTGATAAATTGATAAATATGAATGGAGAAACGTCATTAGAGGTCATATCCGTCAAAAGTCAATAATTATTTTTATTTATTCAACCACATTTCATAATACTCTAACTGAATACTTGATCAGGAAAGAATCAACAGGCCTAGCCCAAAACTGTTCCTTTTCCGAATTTCGATAGAAGTATGTTTGTAATAACGTGGTTGAACTAGCCTCAGTTATAACCACTAGAGTTTAGTTTTTGAAAGAATAAGACGTTGATGTTATCATTACTATAACTATTGTTACTAATAACTACGTTTTTAATAGCCTACTCCTTCTAAAACTATACTATATTTGTCCAAAATCAATTCAAATTACAAATATAATGGTCAATAGTATATACATTTTATTCTTTCAATTATGGAGAAATGCCACAACATCTCTAACCATACAATCAAATCATCAAACTCTAGTTCTGTTTGCAAAGGATTTCCGAAGTGACAGCAACGCGACGCACCGTTTGCTCATGAGTCAGGTGTTTGGGTACCAGCTTCGCGCAGATCTTCTTCATGCCTAGATCGTTCTCAACAATGATGTTAACATTGACAACGGTTATATTATCAATTCTAACCTCATCTGCAATATCTCAAATCGTTCGATAACGATCACTGTTCAACACATCATGAAATTTCTGCTCATTTGTGTCCTTGTGACTTGTTAATGGAGAAGCGATGCGCTGCGTTTGTCATTGGCGTCATCGCAGCTTTCACGAAAAATATTGGGCCACTTAAGTTCTGGACAGATCATCCTCACCGTAAGCCTCTTGAATCATTTAAAGAGTTTTCGTGGCTGTTTTCTTGAGTTAGATACATAATTTGATGTTAAAACGTTGCTCGATCGTAAGCTCGATTTCTGAACACTCCACTCTCGCCCGATTCTATCTTTCCAAACTCTTGGAGGCAGCAGCTGCTATTCGATTCACTTTCCCGAGACTCCCATCATCACTGCAACACGCAACACCAGATACTGGTTAGCAGACGCTTTGACGGCGTGGGGCAGTCTCAGTCCGGTCACACATTATACATACTCTGTATAATAATTAAAATCACATTGGAGTGATTTCTCAAATTCGAAATAAATAATTTGAAGCACCTTTTAGAAAATAAAATACTCATTTGCTGTCGTGAAACAACTCGCTTCCTGTGAGAGGAATGTACGTATTCTATGATTGTTCCAATGAAACTCCTAGAACGGAAACATGAAGGGATGTGGAATCCTTGAGCTTTTTCTAAAGGATAAGCTGATACTCTTTTTATTTTTCATGAAGTAATGTTAACCACTCATCCATGACAATATTCCAATTAATTTTACATTACAAAGAATATCAACTTCACAGCATTCCAAATTTTTACCATGGAGAAAAGATGGATGGCATTCTTTGTCATTTTGTCCCTGTGCTATTATTCCTTCATTATTTGTCTTTGATTCCATTGTACAGCTTGATCGCGGGTAATTCAATGTTCTTACAGCTCATCGGAAACTTGTAAGTATGAGTGGATTGACATTGATCAGTAGATCAGCAGACTGTCTGCATCAGTTGAAACCATTCAGCCTGTTGACTATATAATGATTCAAATATGAGAATGTGTTGCAAAAGTATGACTAAAAGACTGGTAGCAATAGAATTCAGGTCATTTCCTCAATAGACACGATTGATTTGTTTTCAAATGCCATCAACTTTCAGCGTACAACCTGATTAAGGTTGAAATTGTGAAGGGTAGCTAGCTGGCTTTCAAGCCCAGCAAAGTCTCTCGCGCTGTTGGACAAGAAGTAGATGAGTTTGAATCTCTCGGCAACTTTCAGATCCAGCCCGAAGTTCGCCGAGATTAATTTAGAAGACATCGTTGTTGTAATAAAGAACGTAGAAACTTGAAATCCTAAACTTCCGTAGCAGTTGCTGAGTCTTGGTATAACACTTGAGATAGCATTTCTCAGTGAATAGCTTCAGATTCTAACATACCATTAAGATTTGACCTAGTGGAAGTGCTTCTTCTAACTACGGCTGAGACTCGAGTGAACTTGAGAAAAATCTAGACTTGGACATTATTAAAACTAATGAAAGCAGACTCTATAAGAGTTGCAATGTATCTGGAACTTCATGGAATGATGCTTCCCTATGTATAAGAAATAAGTTCAAACTCATCATTTCAATAATACTTATTTTATAATTGCAATCCATTTCAAATAGTTTTCTACTTATTATATCATCCAAAGACAAGACTAACTCATAAGTCCCCTCTCAAACTCAAAAATCTAGTTGCGAAGAGCCAATTCAGTAAGTTAAGAGCTAGTTTATCAATCTGATCCAGAAGTTTTTATAAAACCTTGAACTTCTTGTAGATCTAGAGGTTGAGCTAGAGGCTCTCACCTGTAATAGGGTCGAATGGAAATTTATTAAGCCATAGTCCATAAGTATGTTTCAGTAGTTCACATTGTTTTTCATACACCTTGAGTAATGATAATTAAAAATTAGTAACCTACATTAAGTGCTAATAATTGATAATTATAGTTATTTTTCATTCATTTGTTGCATAACAAAGAGCTAGGGAAACCCTGAATCTTGAATAGCCAATCATATACTGTAAACCAATCAGGCGTGGGCTTACAAATTTTAGAGCAAGAAGGTGAAAATTTTAGAGCAAGAAGGTGAGAGTGATGGCTTGAGATTTCGTTGGATATAGACCCTATCTTCTGAAAGGGTTCCTTTTTTAATTACTTTTAAATCAACAAGCCAGCACTTTTTTAATGTCAAATTATTTATGTATATCAACTGTTTGATTATTTGTGAACTCAATGAATATTATGAGTTCTCAACTGTAAAATATTCCCATTCAGAAGCTAATACTAATAGAAAAATTATTCATGATCTGGACCATACCTTAGCTCAGCAGAGTCAAAAAGGATTTGGCTAATCAATTATTGGAGATAATTAATTATTCATCGAGAACTTCAGCGACCATCTATTGAGTGAGTGATAGTTGATGAGCTCATTAAATAAGGCCTTTTCAGTGAATTGGGGAGTTATTTAAAAGCGCTACGGTACATAAATTTTTATTCAAGCTTGAATACTTCGCAACGTGTTCAAAAAAAAAGCATTTTTCATAGGAAATTTTTCTATAAATATATGTTGAAATCTGTAGGTAGCTTATTTCCATCCATAGCACGAATTCATATCCCTGAGATTTTAAAACAATCGTTTTATGGATTATTTATGATTGGTTGCAATATATTTATCGAATCTATGAACTGAACATGTTCAATTTCTCTAAATTTTGAAATGATCTGAATTTATACATCAGTATTAATAGATAATTTGTAATAAAGAATATTATTATTAATAATAAAACTCCTGTGATATTGGAAATATTGATAAGCTTATTTATATTGATATATTTTTATTGATGCATTTCTTTATGGAAATATATTATTTATGTTTTAGTCAGCATACAAATTTGTTAGAAATTTTTATTCTTTCCTGATCCATCTTGTGATATACAGTCTGAGCTGTCTTGGTACCAAGCACTATTGTTATGCAACACATTCAATTTATGAATCATTCAAATTAGTTTTTTATTATGATCAACTATTACTTATCATCATTTGATGATAGTCAGCAAGTATTTGTTGATAATTATTATGATAAGTCTGCTATATATCACATAAGGCTCCAGAGATCTTCTAGAATTGGCGTCGTAAGTAATAAAGAATTTCGAAAGGATAAATTGGTGCACACCAATATCCGTTCTGAGCGTTTTGTGACTCAATTAGAAAAATTATAGTTGAGTTTCATTATTCTTGATTGGATATATGGTTACTGTATACCAGTCACCGACTATCTTTTTGATTTCTTTCTTGGTATTCTACAATATCTTCAAGAGAGCGGCGGTAAGACTTAATAAATATCAATTGTCTAGACCCTTCATGGTCCAATATTATAAAATTACTCATGCATTTATAACTGAGCCAAAGCTGTGGCTAGAACACCATTATATTTGGGAGTTGGATGGCCTTCAATTTCTGCAAATTTATTTGCATGATAGGGATCATAGTATCACTGTTGGGCACCCAAGTAGCATTTCATATAAAAATCACTACCAACGTGGAGCATATATTGGTATATACAAATACGGCATAACAAACTTTGAACAAGATGTAATTCCAATAATAAATTAGAATAATAATTAAAAATGAATAAATTTCAATAATAGGGTCACAAACATTTGAAGTCTTGTTTTATTTGCCCTAAAATTACAAATTTGCCAAAAAATTAGTCTGGTTTAATAGCGAATTTAGATTGTTGCAACTACTTCGTTGAAGAGGAACAGCAACATAATTCTAACACATATGGGAAATATGCAACATAATGCAATAATATAATAATATTATTATTATGCCTCACAACAATATTTATGCTATTACTATCAATCGTGTCATCTTATGACTTGGTTGCCCGTCAATCAAGTGATGCTTAGATGAGATAAGAATCACGGAATTATTATAGTCGTAATAAATAATTTAAGTGATATACATGTCACTCGGTGGAGCATTGTCTCCATAGATAATCCGATTTCAGCGGTTTGAAACTGCAATATTATGCAAGCTCTGTAACAGGCGAGACCCAGGCGAACTGATTGCCAAATTTCTGTTTGTTTACAAGCTCAAGAGCCGAAGTTTGTGCTTGTATAATCTCTTATTCAATGTGAATAGTCAAGTGATAAGCCAGCCCTAATCAATCATAAGCGCGTGCGCGTATGTGCTCTCTGATTAATTCATGAATTTAACTTCTTCCTGTTTGATGCTCTAACAAGCTGCCAGAGTGATTATATAGGTTGACTCCCTCATGGGCTTCCTGCTTACCTACTGTGAGCTGAATATTATACATCATTATGGAAGTAGGCTACTGGGTTCGAAAATTAGGATTATGCCTATGAAGGAACGAACAGCCTCTAGTAACTGTATCAAGAACGGAACAATGGAGCAAAAC
Source organism: Nilaparvata lugens (assembly GCF_014356525.2). Classification (NCBI taxonomy): domain Eukaryota; kingdom Metazoa; phylum Arthropoda; class Insecta; order Hemiptera; family Delphacidae; genus Nilaparvata; species Nilaparvata lugens. The sequence continues at coordinate 26,498,561 of NC_052505.1, forward strand.
ACCAAACACCTGACAAGACACATCACATCACCAATTAATGACAGAGAGTTGTCCTAATCACTCATCCATTCAAATAACAGGGAACTAACTCACCTTTCAATAAATTTCAGTTGTGAAATATAGTTTGAGTAACATTTTGTATAACTAGATTCAGATTGGTAGTAGTGCGATATAAATCAAGTGGAATAGTATCAATTTCTGATACGTTCCCGACATAACAGAGATAAACGTGATTTGATGTGAATCTCCGACCAAAAATTCTATCATCTGAAGATGATGAGATCACATGTAATATCATTTTTCATGGATGAAGATTGAGTGCGTTATTCAGCTTCTATGAGAGAAGCAAACATACCTCCACCACACTGTTTGTTCTATTTACACAGAGACAGTTTCAACTGGACGATTGTTTACTCCATTTTTTGTGATTGTTTCATATGGATTAACTCCAGGAAATTTGTTTATGAAGCTTGGTTACCTGTAGGTTATTTGCATTTAGTTTCAGAAGAGTGTACACTGGTTAGTATAGACAATATACTGCATTCTGTTTTGAAGATAGAATCATAATTACTTATTTTGAAATGATTGAGATCTTCCGTAATGACTCGTAGGACACAGCTATGAAGATTCATCCAGTACTATTCTCTATTAGTTCTATTTATTTGCAGTGGAGATCGCATATGAAGTGAGGTGAAGGTGGTGGCTATGGGATGATCCACTGTCTTTATTATTCAGAATGAACTATGGATGATTGACCAACATGAACAGCAATTGACTGGTTCAGAAGTTTTTTAACATTTCACAATACGCTTGAGAAGATTGTATTTTTTCGTTATGGCTACTTATGAAAAAAATTAAAAAAGGGTACTTGGATTTTTATTTTTATTTCTGTTTGATAAGATATTTGAGTTGATAATTTGTCAACAATTCCATTAGATCCATCAGCTCTCCTTATAATTATAATTCCAATAATAATGCAGTATGGTCTTCGGAAATTACCAGATATTGCCTGATTATCGACAGAATTTCTTTTTTGTTAGATTACCTTTGCATCCTCTAGATTTTCATGATAATGTGTTCTGAATGTCGAAGAATCAAGGTTTTTCTACCGACGGATAGTCGTTACGTTGTCTATGGTGTTTAGTAATAAACTTTTATTTTTTGACGTGGTCTATCAGTGACCTCCGTTTATTCAGACGTTGTATTGGACCACAAGCAAACAACTTTTCTCCTCTTATCCCGGTAAAAGGTATCAGTCCTTACTCAGTCCCAACCCAAATTTCTCCTATTCCTCTGTCCTTCGAAAAGAAGGTGAGATGAGAATCCTATCACAAATTTTATGACAAACAACACCCCCTTCCCCGCCAAAGGTTCCGCATTTTCCACATCAAAGAAAAAACTGCCAGTCATCAAACTCTGGTTCATGGGCCTTTCATCACACATCAACGCTCAATATTCCAATGCCGATCCCATCACAGCTGACTCAATTTGCCAGATTAGGTTATGATGGAGTCAACTTTCATACACAGAGTTCGGTGATAAATTCTGTGTCAAAGCGCCTTTCGTCAAACTGTCAGCATTCCTTATAAATGACATCAACGCTTCCCATTCAAGTAATGCTGACACTACGAAGTGAATTTTACTAGCCCTGTCCGGCAACCCGCATTTTATGGACTACATAAACAGATTTCATTTTGAACAGACCGGGCAAAGATGGCAATGCAATATTGTGTGACATAGGCCTACGGGATTAATAGTTTGGGTTGTATGGACTTGAGTATATGTCAACAGTTCACGCAATCATGTGACCCGGGTTTGGAAGTATTTCATGAAGATAGATTTCCAATCAATTCAGTCCTAGTACGGTGATATTTAGCCACTTATCAATTCAATCACGTACAATGATGCCCGGTTTCAGCAAGCTGGGCCAAGACTTTTGAATATAGTCTAATTAGGTACGATTTATGGAGAGTGCACTGGAGAATATGATTTTTATGACGTTAGGTACTATTCGTCACTGAATAGTACTGGTACTGGTATGATTATACTAGAGCTCACTTGAGAAGCGTACCCGGCTTGACCATGTTAAAATGTCTTGACCGAGCTTGTGAAACCACAATTCTTTGTTTTCTCTATGGTAAAACCAACATGAGAGTTTTGGACAAGCATAGCAGGTGATATATATAGAAGATTTTTAAGACATTCTTAACCAAGCTCGCTTTGGTGAAGAACTATTGCTTTTTGGTTTAACGATTTTTATTGATTCCTGTTATTGGCAGTAATTCTTATTAAACTCCATTCAATAATTTGCTTATCTACTCGTAATAAACTGAATGAGACTAGGTAATGAAGAACAATGAGATAAATACATTGTTGTGAATAATATTGGAATAAATTTAGAAACAACTTATGTGGCGTTTGTAATTGATTAGTTTCGTGGTATGACTACAGAAGAATATTTTTTACCTTTTATCTGATTGATTTGAAGAGAGAAATTGCATTGCTCTCCCAATTTCCAAAATATATATTTCTTACGTACTAATCAACTCACAAATCTACTAGGCGCCGATATGGTAATAATATGCTGGAAACAAACATGGGTCTAGTAGCTACTAGCGTTTCAAGCTGATGATAATGCGGTCAGTCTAGTGTTGTAAATTGCGGGAATAACTTTGGCTGCCTGGTTTGGCCGATTCAAATAATGCAACAACAAGTTTCAGAAGCACAACTTTGAGACTGTTACAACAGTTCTCGTCCCCTGATAAAGGACGCACAGTAAAGTTGACTGTGAAATTTGGGGACCACCTCAACGTTACAATAGCTATAATAATGCACAGGGCGTTGAACAGTTATATGCGTAAGCTGATAAGACTGGTCTAGATTCTGCTTTCAAATACTAAATAATTTTATAATAACATGAAATTATTGAAGTTTGAGAACTGTTTTTTTTGTAATTGATTATGTTGTTGTTGAATTGATCAGGCAAACAAGTCAACAAGTTCGCGATTCCTTATTACAAATATTATATTTAAATTCAGTGATTAAGCTATTACAATCAGTAGACTAATTTAAGGCCAAGAGGAATGTTGAGTTTCTGAATTCTAATATTAAATGACCTCAATCATTGAGAATCCTAGAAAATTTGGAAGTAACCAGATTGGCGAGGAATGACAGGAATCACAGTTTAAATGACCAGATTTACTTCAACCAATACAATACCTCTTGGTTTATGCTTGGTTTCAGGGTTTTGTAAATGAATTCTCTTGTTCTATTTTTGACGATGCTCTCTTTTGGCAATGCAATCCTCCAATTGTTGCTCCATAGTATATATTGTTTTACGAAACTTTATCACTGAGTTAAACATATGGTTCGTGAACCGCAATAATTACAGAGGTATTTAAATAAACTGCTAATAATTGTTGTGGAAGTGGCTTGTCCAGGCCAATGACAGAGTCAGGCATTCATCTACCAATCATATCCCTTGATCATAACTATTATTCTTCTGCTCTGAAGTAGTGTTTGGTGAGTGTGCACTCAGAGACTCAGAGAGGGAATTACTTGAAATATTGATGGAAAATCCAGGTTATTTGAGAAATAATTCAGGGAAAAAATATCCTAAAAACTTAGTATCACCTCAATATTGCTGTTAGCACTGTATAGCTTCAAATGATACACAGGTATGAATATTCTCTACATTATCATCGATGGTGAGTCTTTTTCATTCTTTGTCATTTTTTACACCTTTTGTAGGCTCTGTCATAAAGCAGTGAAAAGTTGAAGTGCAATCACTGGGATGGGCCATCATCCGTAAAAGTTCCGCGAAGGGAGAAAAGGATTTTTCCGATGAATTTATCTCAGTATGCGACAGGTCGAAATGTCAGATGAGGACTTTGAAGAGATATTGATGTCGCTGTGTGAAGCGCTTTTCCCGCTCATCCAATTTCAATCATTCTCTCTTCTACCCCAACTCACTCTCTATCTCTCTCACACACACATTGTCTCTCTCTCTCCATTTCTCTCTCCAACTGACTCTTTTGCTGATGTCTCTCATATCCTACTATTTTGATAGAATAAAAAGAGATGCATGATGACTATAGTACATGAGAAAGGTTGATATGATAGATATGAGGTTGGATAGTGCAATCAAAAGTTACAATCAAGTGAGGGCTATAGTCGGATTCAGTTCCTACTGACAGCATTCCTTGTATCAATGCTTCTCATTTATTCAATGCTGGAAGTTTGAGGTGCATCTTGGTGTAGTGGTTACCTGTACTCTGATTGAGAGGAAGGTATCACCGGTGTGAGGTAAAAATGTGATTTCATGGCATCATCATGCTCGCATTCATCTCTAATCCCTTCAATGATCTAATTTCGCCCTCCATAGAGCATCACAGACTTTTCATTAACGATTTCATCTCGCTGACCACACCACATGAAACACCACAGATACTCACATCGGTTGTACTTTCTTGAGTTGAATCGAACAAAAAAAATAGGGTTGTATTAATTTGTTTCTTTATATAGAAGAATAAATGTATACTTAACTAATTCAGTTAATTAGAAAAATGTTGGTTTTGAAGTACCACTTCTTCTAGTTACTCTATGATAAAGAGAAAAATAGTTACTCTATGCATCTGGTTTCTCTCACTTTTTTCAGCTTCAATCCAAAGTTTTGAACTATGTAGAAGGGAAAAAATCTCTGATGAATTTTGAATACGGTATTATCAAATCTGTGTTGTATTGAGAGCTACGAGTTTTCTGGATGAGCTATGATCCTTTGTTAAGACTGCCCTCAATATTTGTGATACTTCAATTGAGTTGACACAATATTCCACTACAAAAACAGATGGTTCCTACCATGAAAACCCTAGTAGCCTGATTGTTGCTGAAATCATACCAGATTCTCAGCAATAGTTTACAAACAAAAAACATGAATCATGCAACAAAGGTAGTAGAGCATGGAATTGAAATGTTCTATTATATGAGTTTACATCAAGAGTGAAATGGGGAATGCTAGATTTTTAACAGGATAAAAACATGGAACACTTAACGACGTTGAGATACAAATTTTCAAAGCACAAAATAATAATTATTAAGAAAATATTGCTATGAAGGGTATGCTATTGTTGTTTATAGGGGAGTAAATGATGGAGCTAATGATAAAACTGATGGAGAATTTATAGCTCTTGGACATGCGAAACAACACTTCATTTAATTCAGGAGTGGTGACGGAAAAAGTTTAGATGAAAAGTTGGATAAAATGACCTGATGCTTGTAATAAAAAATGTAAAGAAACATTCCTGTTGTTCTTGAACAGTTCTAGAGATTGCTATAATTATTCTACAAGGAATATTTTGTTTGAATTTTTACGTTCACTCACCAAAAAAATGAAATCATTATTTTCAGAAGTGTTATTTTTAACAATATTATTGTAGTGTAAACTTTAAAATCTCAGTAGGCGATGGAAACTTTCCAATTCGATGATAACTACAAGAATCAATAATGAATACAATAAGCAGACCACTTTATTCATCCAAGTTTCAGCTATGAGAGGATGAATAAGGTACTATTGATTGTTATTGATATCCCTAGAAAATTTTCATGGTGAAAGACAGCTATTTTTGGCATATGTTTATCTACAATTTAAAGAGTACACACAATCTACCTAAAAATAGACGAGTTTGAATAATGTTAGAAGTTGGTATGAATATAAAATCACAATTCATTTCAAATTTGTTCGGGAAGATGTCAAGAGCTCATTACTCTGACATAATCATCCTTGATTTTACACATTTTGTTCTCGTGCTATTGACTGACTGGTTGACAAGAGAGGGAGAGAGAGAGAGAGATTGATTGATTGATTGAGTACTTTATTTATGTAGATCACTATATATATTGGCTCATACACTTATATACAATAGCTTATAATACAGCGATATTATAGATGAATTTACATAATATAGACTAAGAAAATAATTATTGAACTGTATATCAATTTTTCTGAGTCTATACTTAATAATTCATTCTGTGAACGTGTTAACTGTCAATATTTTGGGTTTGGAGTTGAATGAATAATTTATAGTTGCTACTCCAATTTTTCTGATGTTTAAATAATTGTAGATGAAATAGGGAAGTTATTAAGTTCAGTAAATCCATTAAAGTGAAAATATTTTGAAGTGCTTGAAGATAAAGTCAGGTATCATTGAAGCTCAAGTTGAAAGTATTCTAAAACTTTATATTGAAATTGATCATTGAGAAATTAAAGGTTTAACGTTAGAATAAAAATGAGTAGAAGAAACTAACATAGGTGAAAAACAACTGATTCTAAGTGCTGAATAAATTTTTGTATTCTGTAATTCCGTGAATGATGATAGAAATTATTGTAATGTCAACGTACGTATTCTGGTCTCACGTATGGTAGTTGAATATCATTATAGTAGTAGTGAAAGGGAATATTGAGATTTTAAAGGTCAACCCAAGTAAATTAGGAAAATTCGGAAATTATTATGGGAGAGTGTTTGAGGAAAATAGGATTTTTTTTTGATAAGTTTAGGTAGATCGAAGGTAATCAGAGAATAAATAGGAAACTGTTTTATTAGTTATTGTTGATATGTAGTTTTGAAAAGTTGATGAGTAGTTTTGGCCTTGAGATGTTTAAACTAAATAATTGGGTATTGTAGATTAAAGTTGAAACGATAATCAAATCCTTGGGAATTTGTATGAAAATAAGTTGATTCAGATGAGGTTGTTAAGTCCCTTTATCAGTAATGTTTATTCTCGAAAAGGTGAATCAGTTTTATTATTGGAAATATTTTTTTTAGGTGTGATTTTTGCGGTAGGCATGCGTAGTGATAGTGTAAAGATCCGTTGTGTTGGTAACGTTTCCTGTAGACTGTGGGGAATTTTTTTGTTTGTTTAGTTGAGACTCAAGATTTAGAGGAGGACAAGGGGATGTCCTGCCTGTGTGTGTTGTTGTTGAATTTAGGTAATCGGCGCGAGTGTAGGCCCGTGTCCAGAGAGAACGGAGCACTGCCCGAAAGCTGTCCATGTAACAAATCAAGGAATTTAGCTGTGACTAACCTTGCAAATTTGTACGGTGGAATGTATAATTTTAGCGAAAGGCACCGAAGATGGTGTGAGCTAAGATTTAATTGTATCTAGTAAACGGTCTGGTTCATTCGAGAGTTATGGGGCTCGTCAGTAGAATAACGTAAACCGAAATCTAGAATATTTAGTGAGTCTTCGTAGTGATTGTAAGGAAAACAATCAGCGTAATGCAGTTTAGGGAAGCCCACTCAAAAGGTTCGTTAATGTTTGGTAGGAAAGTCAGCCGCAAAAACACAAGTAATAATTAGTAAAAAAAAAGGGGGTATTATTGAGTTTAAAGTTGCTTAGAAATTTGGTATATGCTAACGGAAATTGAAGGTTTTACACAATGAATATTTAAAGTGATTAGTTCAGGTATACAAATAAAATAACAGAGAAACTTTTTCGAGTACCTAGGTAATGTTAAAATGATTATCAGTGAAAGTAGAAATAAATATGGGAACAGTACTGAACGGGTTAAATTAAAATAAAACTAACAGTGAAATTCTTCTAGTTGAATTTGAAATGAAAAGGGAAAATCTCTTGAGTTAAGCATGAGTTTAAATTATTCTGTAGTTGAGAGTTGAAAGGTTGATTAAAAATTTAATTGGGGATATGAAAGTAGAAATATGTAGGAAAATTCGTGTCAAAAAGGAAATAGAATTTTTGTTGGGAAAATTGAATTGAGGTAATTAACAGTAGTAGGACCCTTAAGAGATAAGTAGTCAAAAAGTATTAATTAATAAAAAAAAAAAATAGGAAAATCTTTAATGAAATGATAAATTTTTTAATGTTGAATAGTAAAATTGCAATCAAGTTTTCCATGTGAATAAGTTGAGATATTTTAAGATCTAGTAGAGTAATTGAAACTAGTTGGATATGAAGTTTATTTTTGAGAAATAATTATGTGAGGCTCCAGTAAGGTTAGAAATGTCAGTGAACTTGGGAATCAGTAATAGTGTAATAGTAGTCTATTAATGTGTTAATGTATTGGTAAATTCCATAATGTTGATAATCAGAAGTCAAGCAGTACGGTAGCAGTCCTAAGCTAGTTGATGGAGCTGAATTTTCATATTATTAAATCATGCCTTGAGAATTATTCTTCCAGTGTTTAGAGAAAATGTCACGTACTTTGAGTTTGAGATAAATAATAATCATGATCTATGTCGAGTCAATTTATCTAGTTGATGTTGTAGGCAGTGAGAAAATGTCACTACTCTAGTGAGAAGCGAAGTACAGAATTATTATTGTCGATAGCCTGGCACTCGATCATAGTTTTGTTTTGACTAGCGTTCTGTCGTAAAGGTTTCCTACTGGAATATTATAATGAAAAGTGTTTTTCTCATGATTGTGGAATGCAAAATCGCGCTTGTGTCATATTGCTCTCGCGTTGATCTAATAATGCAATTTCAATCATTGTTATCTTTGAATCGTAGCCTATGTAGAATAGTATTGCCTACTGAATTGCTCTATATTGTTAAAAATATGTTGCACTCTCAACTCTATAGTAATGATAGTTAGATTTCAATACATTCAGCAGAGTGAAAAAGGTTTCATCCTTTACTATTATAATCAATGTGCTTCATATTTTACAACAGCAGAGTAACATAGAACCAATTAAAACTATGATGTCTTTTAAACGTTTTCCCTTGTTAGATTTTGCCAAGAAAATAACCAGGGACTCAATAAAGTGATTGAAGTATTCAAGATTATTATACTCGGTCCGTCTTTAGTACCTACTTAAAAGGTGGACACGTCCATATTGTTTTGTCCTGACTCTTGCCACAGTTTTAAAGACTCTTGCCACAAATCTCAATTAGTTATACATTTTGCTGAATTTCGGAATGATTAAAGAGATTTCTTTTGAAGAGGGCCCGCTTCAAATTGGATCCTACTATCAATCCAGAAATTTGACTCTCCAAATTACACAGAATGCCTCTATGGTAACATATCCTGATTAGATTTCTTTTTGCGTGTTTCACACCGGAAGGAAGGGGAGTGTGCCGAGCACTCCTTTTAATTCAGGCCTTTTCCCAAGTTATAATAGTAAATTTAATACTCAATAGACTAGAGCCATTATTGTAAGTGAGTTAGCGAAATAAATTATTTTCTCTCTCTATTATGAACGGCCATGACTTCGAGTTTCCCATGATAGATATTTAAAAATTGTGGCTCCGAGTCGTCGAGGAATGTAGATTATGGAATTATCTCTAAAACTTAGCCTTCTTGTCACGACATAAAGTGCGATAAGTTGGAAAACAGCAAGCATTGAAATTATAACAAACTACCGATTTTGCAGTTACTATTTGGTCCAAAGGCTCTAGAAGCCACGCGACGATTGGTCAAATTGATTCCTTCCGCCCAATAGGAGACCTGTTTCTAAATACAGTAGTGGGGGGATTCCCCAACCGCGAGACCAGATTACGTTTCAGAGGACACTTTGCTAGGAGCACTACGAGAGTAAAGATGTAGTCACTATGTTTCCCCCTTTTTGGGCAGGTTTATAAGTTTATTTCAGTAGTTGATGTAGGAGCTAGTTTTATTTTTTATTAATGTTTAAATTTACTAGTAGTGCCATGTCCTGAAAGGTTTAATTGTGTTTCTTCATCATGTACGAATAATTGTTTCTTCAAATAACCGCTAAGGTACGTAAAATAAGGTTAAAATATAATTTAGGGAATTTAATTAATTGTAATCAATAGATAACTCCTGTTTTAGCTTTTGATGAATTGTAGGAAGAGTTAGAAATTAATGCTGTAATACATTTATTTACAGCGGTTCATGTGTGTCCCCAAACCAACTTCTTGTACTACCACCCCTTTGGTTCCGCAACTTTATGTAACACCGCTTCAAGACACCCGTTCAGACGACAGGTCTAGGGACGTAAGAGGACGTCGCCGTCAAGCCAAATTCAACCGGTAAAAGCTCACCGCCAAAAACAAGGTACTGTAACCCCGACGATAAAGCAACGTACAAACCAACGAAAGTGCAGTGTAGTGAAACAAAGGTTCATTCGAGAATGTCAATAAAAAGTGGGGATTCAAAATTATTATGAAACGGGTTATATGGGTCACTATCGACGAAATTTGGGTTCAACGGGTTTTTTCTTTCTTGAGTAATTTCATGTTGAAATCGATTGGTTATTTTATGACTGATCTTGTTTGGTTTTGTGACGTATTGCTATCTAAACGGGGATAGTAATGCGCCCCCGAATCAGATGAAGAATGTCAACAAAGTAACATGATATTGTTGTTTCTGTTGTTCGATTTTAGCTGCCAATGTTTATTGAAGCTGTTTGTATTTTTCTATTATTTCAAATTGTAGTGTTATTCTATAGTATAAACCTATTAAATCAGGCATGGCAAGATTAATTGAAGTTTTCTTGACTCTAGCCCGTTCACCTGCATGAATTAGGTATAGACTCAGGTATTTTCTAGATGTGTCTGCCTATTTCTAAATTCTGAATTTTATTCAAAATTGTCTTCTTTATCATCTTTAAAAAAGTGCAGGCACATATTTTTAACAATATTATTGTAGTGTAAACTTTAAAATCTCAGTAGGCGATGGAAACTTTCCAATTCGATGATAACTACAAGAATCAATAATGAATACAATAAGCAGACCACTTTATTCATCCAAGTTTCAGCTATGAGAGGATGAATAAGGTACTATTGATTGTTATTGATATCCCTAGAAAATTTTCATGGTGAAAGACAGCTATTTTTGGCATATGTTTATCTACAATTTAAAGAGTACACACAATCTACCTGAAATAGACGAGTTTGAATAATGTTAGAAGTTGGTATGAATATAAAATCACAATTCATTTCAAATTTGTTCGGGAAGATGTCAAGAGCTCATTACTCTGACATAATCATCCTTGATTTTACACATGTTGTTCTCGTGCTATTGACTGACTGGTTGACAAGAGAGGGAGAGAGAGAGAGAGATTGATTGATTGATTGAGTACTTTATTTCTGTCCTTTATAGATATATAATTTTCACACAGTTTGGTTCGTCAAATCAACTGTTCGAATTATAGCATTGTGATTGCCAGGAACTAAACTTAATTTGAGTGGACAAAGTGTATATGTATTTTCTGTACACATATATATTCATTGCACACACATATACAGATTTGTCAAGTACACTCGGTTTGGCGGCTGACGTATATGGATATATCAGTCTCATCAATGAGTCGCTTAAAATGTAAATCAAAGTTGGCATTTTTGCAGTTTGCAGCTCCCAGGTCGAAACGTGTTCATTAAGCTTGCCTTCCACTCGGTGGAAATTGGGAAAGCCTCGACTCTCAGCCGGAATAAACAAATCGCAGTTCCGACGTTATTAACAGAGCGATTGATTGATTGACTGATGGAGCGCGGTTCTGAGTTCAGCTCTGCTCTGCTCTGCTCTGCTCTGTCTGCCTGTCAGTACTACTCAAATTGAGCTCAGCACAACTCCAACCTGGCTGCAAGCATTTCCGTCAAAATGTTTATGCATCAATTAAGCAATTATTTTGTGCTTCATTTTTCTCCGTAGGCTGTATGCATTTATACATAATAATTATGTATAAATATTATACATAATTATTATAATAATGCGTTTATAATAATCAACCAAATCAATTTATAAATTCCACGATAGAATCATTTCATAAATATTATTCTTTGTCAATTTGATAATTTATGATTCCAAGTATAATTTTATGTAAATCTGCCAGGGAACAATCAAATATTTGATATAAATTGGCAAGCGTACAATAAAACTGCGAATAAAATAGCGAATATTATTTTTTGTTGCATCCTCGCTGAAATGGTAGTTGAACAAGCTTATGTTTGAATATATCTTCATTTACATTCCCCACTAAGCATTCACATTTTCAATTCTGAACAACTTAAAAATATTATGCCACTATCATAGAGTAACAAAGCTATCCAGTTTTTTAGTCTGTGAATTGTTCAGTTCTTGAATGTAGCATCAGAATGAAATTGGAGAATTTTCTACAATCCCAGAGCTGGATAAGTTACGGATCAGATAATTTAATTGACTGACGATTATCCAGTAGATGATAAAATAATTGTTCATCCATTCAATATCTTGTGTATTCCTTACGAATAATCATATATTTGGAGCAAGAAAGTATTCTCGACCATTCCGTATATTACTTTTCTACATATGAGAATAATGAAATTTGTCACACTTTAATATACAGACTTTGCATAGGAAATACCGATGATATTTTTATGAAGTTACTTCACTACAGTACTGTCAATTTGGGAAGAAACATTGAATCTCAACTTTCTTCTAGATATCTTCACCACAACTTTGTATTTCCAAGCAATCCTTGGTTCCCGATATTCTTTATAACTACTGCAACATTATTGCAACAAATATTAATTTAATAATCCTATTGATGTACTGTTTCTCCTCATAGTAAATAGTATACTGTCATGCTGATATACCATTCATAGCTCTAGTCAACTGGTGGCTCGTCGCCAACTGGAATACTCCATGAGAAATGTCACTAACAATATTAGTACTTATAAACCAGGTCGAACATTCAGGATGTAGTGAATTGCACAGTTAAAATACTCGTCTTTCGTTACGATTGTGAGCACAGACCCCGCCAAGCACAATACAAGATGAACTAGTTTTTATCTTGATAATAAAATACAGTCTACTAAGCTTTACAATCAAGTACAATCTGATTACCGAGCTTCGGTATAGCAGTCGTTGGTTCTATGCTATAGTGAGATTCAATTTGAGCTTTAAACTGTCAGCATTGTATGAATGGAAGGCATTATTGTTTATAAGGATTGTAGTCTAGGACTAGTAGTCAGTTGTGCAATGGACGCTGATTCCCAAGAAAGGACTCCCTCAGGTATAGTAGCATTTCCACAACGTTACTCTCATGAATAGCTCAACTTTTATTACCGACAACAGCACATTTTTATTTCTAAGACTACGACAACTGAGTACAAATTCTCTATTTAGTGATATATATCCAGTACACTCTTTACTGCAAAATTTTACTACGACAACCGACTGCAAATAAATACTTTAGTGAGCGTATTTCAACACAATAGTGGGCTTTTCGTTAATGAAAGAACGAATTACTTGTAGGGCAGTTTCAGGTTGCAGTCTTGGATACGAGTACCTTTAATGACTGCTTTACAATCCATTTTGAAAACTGTGAAACTCGGACTTGGAGTGGTGCCTACAATATAAATACTCTGATACTATTTTGTGATTTGACTAGAGCTGCCGGATGCACTTCAACTTTTTATAGTGATCCATATTGATAAATGTTCCTGAAACTTTTCCAAAACTCATCAATAAATCTTTTCTCCTTTGCAGAGGGTGATGACCATATGAGTCCCAGGTTTGTGCATGGATACTAGGACAGATGATGATTAGAGATAATCCACAGCTTGAAGTATCTACGTTCCTTACCACCGGAATCATATGAATGTTCATCCTGAATTTATATATTCATTCACTTCTACAAAACAGAAGAAAAGATTTTCCACTAAATAAGAAGTGCATCGCTAGCTTCTATAGCATACTGAATGAATAAAAAAAACCAGGGGGATTATTCAACAGCAAACAGTGAGATACCAGATCATCATGAATTGAGCTACAAGGAGGTATGGAGAAAAGATAAGAAGATTACATCGTGTTTGGATGCAGAAGATCACAAGGCAACTCTACTACCTCAACCATACAGTTTACTACCTTAGTCAACTCCAAAGGTTAGTACAGATTTGGCGTATTCTCACATTCAGGGGTTGTCGATTGTTTTGTCCATATTATTTCTGTACTCCAAATCACTGGTTTGAGGACAGGAGAAGATACACTGTTCGAAAATAGGTTTTATGATACCATAGGCTGATTTCTAGTCAAAATTGATGGGATTTGTATAGTCATTTTTTACTTTTTTGACAGATTGCATCATGAGATTTGCAGTGGTGTGCGTCAGACTATAATACTATAATCTTCTTACGAAAATTGATTGGCAATAGCATACAAATATTCTTAGTAATGAGTAACGATATTGATATAGTTAAATTGATGAATGAATAACTATTAATTGTCATGCTTTACAAAATTCGTTTCAAACGAGTATGATAAGAAACATTAATATTTCAGGATAGCATTCTCCAAATAAATGAACAATGAAGCCTCTAGTTTTATTTTTATGAACTCAGTATAGTTTATTATGAGACGTTATCTGATTTACCACATAATTATGATAGATACACAGCAACAATAACTCAATTTCACTCAAACCATGCCTTTAAGCAATAGCAATCAACTGTAAACGAGCACCATACAATAACTCTATGCTATCTGGACCAAAACCATTGTGCCAGCATCAAGATCAATTTGCAGTAATGTGCAATAATTGATGATATTATTCCGACAATAATTCCAGTTATTGCTAACTCGATGGTTTGGGCCTAGAGCAGAGCATTGGATCACTAAATGAATAATACCGAATGTATTGTATGGCCGACTGGCGCTATCGTAATTCATCTAATGGGATAAATTTATCTGATGGGATTGGCCGTTTTGTTACATGATGACGCAGCTCTGTGCCGTGTGCCTTGTGCCTTGGTGGGAAAGGGGTACAGGTTAGGGGTGGCCTGGGCCAGTATTCTCAGGTGGACTCCTTCACCCTTCCCACTCATGGAGTGAACATGTTCATTGTACGAGTCACTGTCAGGGGGCTACAAGAGGTTGTAGTTAGCTGCCAACAGAGATAGAGGATTAGGGAAAGACAGAGAAGGCAAAGGGAGGAAGAGAATGTGTGGCGGGGATAAGAATGAGGAGAAACTCAGAAAGATAGAGAATCACTGAAAAATGAAGAGTCACAACCAGAAAGGAAGGAAGGTCAGAGGAAGACAGAAGCCGTGAAATCGGTGAGGAGAATGAGAGTGTGAAAGAGGAGAGAGAAAGAATATTCATGTTGAGGGAGAGATATTAGTACGAGTGCAGCATTGTTCAGCTGCGAAGGAGAAGATCATAGTTGGATGGAAAACGAGACTATATTAGGAGTATAAGATAGAAAGAGAGAGGATGAGAGAGTGAGATGAAAAATAAATGTAAAAATATAGTGACATTGAGTTATGAAACGTTGTAACTTGATAAATCAACAGGATTATGAATGAGTTTTAACTGAGTAAAATAACGGGGATACAAAAGAGAGGAAGATTGGGAGTAATATGAGTGAAAGAAGGAAGGGGAGAATGGAAAAATAAGAAATTGCAGTGAATGAGGAAAAGGCGTGGAAGAGTATGAGATGAGGTAAGGAAGTGCCGGAAAAATGGACGCGGGAAATGTGAGAGCGTGAATGAGTGAGGAATTCTTGGATGAAAATAATTATATAATAGGACGAAAGATGAAGAAGAAGTTGGTGGAATTGATAGAGAGATTAGAGAAATGAGTGAACATGAATTAATTGATAGAGCTTGAAGAATGAAATCTGTTAAAGAAGAATTTGGAATAGAAGTCGAGGTTATTGTTGATGAAGAAATAGAACGGATAGAAGTGGAGGGGAGAAGCAGGATGAAATGTAGGTGTAGCAGGGGAGAAAAACGAAAGGAAAGTGGAAAAGTGGAGTACAAGTAGCAGTGGCGTTTGATGAGGAGGAGATAGGGTTTGAGAATGGAAGAGAGATGGGAAATGAGAAAGTTGCATCGAAGTGAATTCAAGTTTAAAAATTGGTTCTAAAAGGATGAGAAAATCAACTACAGGAAGAGAAGAGGACAACCAAGAGAAAGATAGATGAGATAGGTTACATGAGGAGAAGGAGTACATGTTTTAGGGTTACAATGTGGAGGAGTACATTAGTGAGGAAAACGAGATAGAGAAGTCCAAGGAGGAGGATGAGAATGAGGAGGAGGAGAAGGAGGAGGAGGAGGAGAAGGAGGAGGAGGAGGAGGAGGAGGAGGAGGAGGAGGAGAAGGAGGAGGAGGAGAAGGAGGAGGAGGAGAAGGAGGAGGAGGAGAAGGAGGAGGAGGAGAAGGAGGAGGAGGAGAAGGATAAGGAGGAGGAGAAGGAGGAGGAGGAGGAGGAGGAGGAGGTGGAGGAGAAGGAAGTGGTTGAGAAGGGAGTGGAGGAGGAGGAGCCGGGTGGAGGAGGAGGAGGAGGACGAGGAGGAGTTCGTATTATCGAATTAGTCCAACACGCGGTTCGTCTAGCCAGGTTGCTGTCAGAAACCTCGACCTCTGCCCGGTGTTCAACATTTACAGCATCCACACTACAATATACTGTACCTCTCATCCAATAATATTAAAACGCCTTTTTGTCATCTGCCAACCACCGACACTCAACCTAACTTGAGTGAAGCTGAGCACAATATAATTGAACATCTCTCAATTTTCCATTATCCTGCAGACGTCTTTCTTTATTACGACAATCAATCTTGCAGATGGAACTGCCGTAGGGTTGAGGTTAGGTTGAGTCCTTACATGAGACTATAGTGGAATTCACTCCATACTGTCAGCATTCTTTGTAAATAACATCAATTCACCTCATTTAACCATTGCTGACAGATGAAACTAAATCTGTGATCCATTCTAAGCAGACAGCATTTCTTACGAATAACATCAATGTTTTCCTTTCAAACAATGATGACAGTATGAAGTGACTTCCACATACAGAGTTCACTCGGAATTGAGTCGTGAAAAATGCAGCCTACATCTTGACCTCTTGCGAAATAGCGTGATCCCTCAACGGGGAGAGTAATTGGGAAAGATGTGGGCTATTTCGGGATTAGACAATGATTACAAGATAGTCTATTTGGAGAGGAGAGCAGGACGAACGACTTTCTTTCCCTTATTAGTGGATGTCAGACAAAGAACACCATCATTTAGTGACTTTAATGTTTTCTGCAGTAACTTCTGTTTGTTCGTTTGAGTTCAACGAATTTCATGTTACAGTCTGACTTGACCTTTAAATTACTGATGTTTAAGGAAATTGGTGAGTTCTAGTCAACATATTGATGAAGCAACCAGGAAAATTTACATGATGTTGTTAATCGTGATTAGCGATAAAATTAACAATTATCATCGCTTGGTGACAAAACGATATACTGTTATAGGATGTTATGGATGAGTAATGAACAGAATAAACTCCCTGGTATGGATATGACATTCGAGATCAAATTGATAACCCAAGTTACAATTTTCCCACTCGCACACTTCATCCGATTGGATTGAGCAGATGTAGATGGAGGCATTGATTATTTTCGCTGGTCAAACACACAAGTAATTCCAGTTGATGTAGTGGAACACAATTCTAGAATGAGAATCGAACGAGATGCAAGTGTGTGTGAGAGAGGCTGAGGAAGATAAGGACAAATTGCAAGAAAAATGAGACAGCTACCTTGCGTCTGACATAAGCCAATAGCTTATCGCCATCCTTTTCACACTAGCTCTCCAGCTGTCGCATTTTTCAATTGTGCTTTTCTTATACTTCTTCTTCTTATCGTCCTCCGTTTTCTTCTGCTTATTCTTTCTCTCTACTCGCTTTTCATCCCAGCTCCATATCTCGTTGGCTTGACCTTACTTTCATTTCCTTCATTTCCTACACGTCTTCCTGCTATTCCTCGTCTAACTTATCATCCTCCTTCTCTTTCCTCTCGTCATCTTCCTTCTGGATGTTCTCCTCTCTATCCTCACGTATCCTCTCACTGTTCATTTCTCTTTTCTTATCCTTCTCTGATTTATTCCCCTCGTCATATTTTCCTACTCATCATCTTCTCTTTTACAGCTCTCTACTAGCTTCAATATTGAATTTTTCTTTTGAGATTTTCGCTTTTCCACATATTCTCCTCGTATACTATTACCTCACGTTTCCATTTTCACCTCCTGTTTCCTATTGCATGTTCGACCGTTCACAACATTTGTTAATGAGAAGGCCGTATACGAGTGGGGTAATTGCTGGCTTCGTAATCAGAGAGTCTTGGGTTCATTTCATGGACTGTCCAAGGTTCTTTTTTCAAGCCACTTCCGTATAGACCTATCGAACAAACATGTTTTCAGGCAACTTTAGTGAGATTCAAGTTATAAAATCTTCACCTCGTAACATTGGTCTGTTATCATTTTTTGGCATCAGACAAAGCAGATAGTTCTATCATTTCATAACCCAGATCCTTTGCCAAATTGTTTGTACGCTATGAAGAAATATAAATAACTGATAGAAATATTCAACCTCAATTATATAAATCTATTATTGAATCATGAACAGAGATATATTTTCTTGAATAGTATATTTTTATCAGATAGAATTCATCATTACAAAAGCAACAAGAGACACCAATTAATATCGGATCAGATATACCGGGATCATAAACAAACTATGTAATAGATGGCGGTGGAACAGGAAAGTGGGAACGATGCTTTCCAACCATTTCCATTGACGTTAATCTCACTATGGAAAAGGATTTTTGAAGTCACGTCAGAAGAAGCCTCATTTCATCTAATAATTTGTGGAATAGGCTGATTGAACAACAATCTGCATGATAATAAGAAATGAAACTGAGTAATCACTTATCATAACTCTCCTGTGCTTCTACGAGTTTAAAACTTACTCCTCAAGAGGTGTAAATAGTAGTGGATATAAATCTGACAGTAGTAGCCTACTTATGCACTTAGTAAACGATGATAACTTCCTGCCTTTTCAACGTTTATCTAGAAAACGCTTATCTCCATCAAAAAGAGAAGAGTACAAAATTTTTTTTCTGTCAAACTGAGCTGCATCAGAGCATACTTTTGTAACAGCAGCTCTGCTCTACGTTTTTGCGCAAGAAGATTAACCTTCACTGTAACAGCAGAGAGAGAGAGAGAGGGGGAGAGAGTGAGAGAGAGAGTGAGAATGAGAGAGATAGAGTGTGAATGAGGGGGGAGCACAGGGACCTGGAGTGTAACGGTCACACATTGCCGGCAAGTCGCAAAAGTAATTTTCGACTCATGTTTTATTTCCACAGGAAGTCAAGCTTCCTCCCTCTGCCATTCTTGAGCTTCGTCAAATTCGTCATGCTGCTAAATCTCCAACAATCTACTACTCACTTCCTACTTTGTCACTTTCTCCTCACGCTACTCATTATCACCCTCGCTTTCTCCCGATGTGCATTCACTTTTCTTCTTACCTGTTCATCTACATATTTTCTTTGCATGCACTTTGCATTTACCCTGCGTCTGCTCGTGATCAATTTTATTGTCTCTCCAGTTTTCTAGGTCTAACACGAAATTTCTTTACAACCTTACTCTCTCATCTTTTTCCTTCTTCCTCACAAACTCCGTACAAAATTATCACTTGGAGTCTTTTCCCTTTTTGAATTCACTTCCTCTGCAATCTCCATTATCTTCTATGTGGTCTAACAGTATAGTGTCTTCCATTGTTCATTTTTATGCTATCATGGTCTGTGAGAATATAATACTGTTCAAATACATATTGTTCACGGCCGGAATATTCCCCGCAATGCTTCTATATTTTAGAGATTTAAGTTTTGATATTTTATTCCTCTCAATGTCCCTATTATTTTAGAGAATTTAAGTTTTGGTATTTTGTAAATGGAGATTAAATTCACCTAACTGACAACGGTGGATTTATTTGGAGGAGATGTTTCAAATTTTATCGGTCAGCTTCTTCTGTTGCCTGCATACAACAAGGGAATGTGGATTCAATCATCACTTGTATTCTACTTATTAAACTACGACTTTACATTCGTTTAATTTTAAAGCTGTTATAAGTGTAATATCACAGCATATGTTCAAAAGTGTGTTGGAGGCTGTAACTGCTCTATCGAAAATGTCTTGTAAAAATAAAATATGTTCAAAATCGGTGCGTGATGCTAATAACGATTCGACCACCTGCAATGACTGTCATGCGAGTGTTCATGCCAAGTGCGTAAATGTCACGATGGACGATCTCAAGTATATGCAACAGAATAAGAAACTCTGGCGGTGCGAGGATTGCTCCAAAGAGCGGCGTAGAAGCATAGTGTTGGAAACTACGGCGGCTGAGGGTGAGTTAAGCTTGCAGGACGTTGTTAGGTTGTTGAACAGTATACGTGAGGATCATAAGAGACTTGAAACCGATCTAGGTAACTGGATTGAGGCGTGTCATCAAGCAGTAGATCAATTAGCAAAGGACTACAAACTCCAAAGTGAAAGATTGAACAAGTGTCTGGGGGCTGTTGAATCACTTAAGGGGGAAATTGTTCAGTTGAAGAACGAAAATTCTGCTCTAAGAGAGCAGGTTGAAGATCTCGAGCAATATTCCCGGATCAACATGCTTGAAGTGAAAGGAATTCCTGAATAGCCCAATGAAAATCTGGGGTCAATAATAAGCAAGATGAGTGAAGTCCTGGGTCACAAGTTGAGTACGGATGCTATCGATGTCTGCCACCGAGCGGGAAGGAGGATGACGTCGGAGGAGGGGAACGTATCATCACGTGAGGGACCGCCGCCTATTCTCGTCAAATTCGTCAAGCGGACGGATAAGGAGGCGATTCTCAACAAGCGGAGAGTGAAGAGGGATTTCTCCACTAGACATATGAATCTCCAGATGGACAACAGCATATACATAAATGAATGTTTATCACCAAGCCGGGAAAAGGTCTTAGCCGCTGCGAGGAATGCTTGGAAAGAGAAACAATTCAAATATCTGTGGATAAGGAAGGAGGAGGGTTGTTCTGTGATAGAATTTAAATCGAGTGAGCAGCTACGGAACTTATTTAAGGTATGACTTACGAACTGGTAATGATGATTTTTTTGGTTGTATAAATAATCGTTTCTCATAAATTATCTATTCCAATATAGCAATGAAATCTTATGGAGAGTACTGTAAGTGGAATTGTAATTATTCATCAAAATATCCGTAGTATGCGACAGAATTTTGATAACTTTCTTGCCAGTGTTATGCAGTTCCAGTTTAGGCCCTCTGTAATAATATTGACAGAGATATGGATAGATGAAAATGAAGCTAATTGTTACCAAATTGATGGGTATACAATGGTGGGTTGTTATAATCATAATTACGGAGCCGGAGGTACTGTAGTTTATTTGAGTAGAGATGTAAAATGTGAGACAAAAAAGGTTGATTTATTATCAGCTGACTGTATTTACTGTCAGTGTTCATGCCAAGGATTATCTTTTTCGTTCTTGGCGGTATATAGATTATATCTATATTCACCGGGATTGTATATAAACGAGATAAACGAATTCCTGATAGAACTGAATGAGATAGAAGAATATCCCAAGACCATTCTTCGTTATTGGTGACATAAACTTAAACCTATTATCTAATGAGAATATCGTAGATGAATATAGAATAATGAGTTCTTTTGGACTTGATTCATTGATAAATGAACCCACAAGACTAGTTAACAATACAGGATCGTGCATCGATCATGTTTTTGTTCAGTTCACTAAGACTAGACTGAATAAGAAAATAAAGGATATAGAAACTGAAATTTTACATTTAGATATAACCGATCACTCATTGATAAAGATATGAATTCAATACGAAAACCCAATTATAAATCAAATTACATCAAATGAAGCAGACAGAAAAAGTAGAGTAGACCACAGAAAGCTTAAAAACATATTAGCAGCAACGGTATGGAATAATGTTCTAGGAGAAACAGAGAATCGTAATGTTGAAACCGCATGAGAAAAATTTATTACATACTTGCAGAAAACAATTAACGAAACTGTAACAACTAGGGAAACTTTAAAAAATAAGGGGTTAAAACCAAGGTCAGAGTGGATTACACAGAAATTAATCAATAAAATACAATTTGAAAATTCTCTATATAAAAAAAATATCAAGAGCAACCAAATAATCCGATAAATGAGAAAAAATATTTAAAATATAGAAATAAATTGAGAAATGAAATACGTATTCCCAAACAAGATTATTTCTTAAATCTATTTGAAACTTGCAAAAGCAATACTAAAGAACAATGGAAAATTGTAAATATATTGTTGGGGAGGGGGGGAAAAGAAAGACAATTGAAAAAATAACACTTCAAAACGAGGAAACAATTGAGGGTACAAAAGAGATAGCTGAGGGTATAAATAAGTACTTTCTTACTATTGTAGAGAATAATAGATCTAAATTAGAAAACTATTTGCAAGATCAAGTACTGGCTGATGTTTTCCCAATACAATATCAAGCTGGATCAATGTTCATCCAGCCCGTGAATGCAGAAGAGATGCAGGTCATAATAAAAGATCTCAAGATGAATACTGCACCGGAAGTGGATGGTATCTCGACTCAAACAATTAAAGAAATTCCAGATCACATCCTAGACGTTTTAGTTGAGCTCTGCAATCTGAGCTTTCAAAAAGGTGTTTTCCCCGAAATATTAAAAAAATCCGTTGTAATCCCAATTCCCAAAAGTAGCAGAAACATCAACATTGATAACTTCAGACCAATAACACTTGTATCAATATTTGCTAAAATACTTGAGAGGGTGATGAAAAACAGGATTCTGAACTACTTAAATTAAAGAAAAATCTGGTGTGGCGCACTCACACAATTTTCTTTGCCGTTATGAAAATTGATCACCTGACGCTAGTGTTCCCGCGCATCTCAAGTCTACTATTCAAAGATTTGAGCCAGCTGGTGACAGTGCAATAACGCTGAAGACACGAGCTCTGCTATCTCTTCATAGTGAATCATTTAATAGAATCAACAGTTGCCAACAGTTTGCAATTGGATAATCACATTTTTTCGAATTTCGAGCTTACTTTTAATTTTAGGTGAGAATGTTACTGAACATAAATTGTAGAGATTCTCATGCTCAATCTTTTCCATTAATTTTTTTTTGTTCAAAATGTATCTGAAGCCTGATAATTGAGAATCTAAAATCAAACTTTGAATAGATGGGGCGGAGCTCCTGAAATTTTTACAGATATGGGACTTGTGGCAGTTGATAGAGCTTATCGATGACTATTTTAGGTACAACTTTGATCAAATTCGTTGGAGCCGTTTTCGAGAAAATCGCGAGAAACCTGTTTTTGAAAACGTTTTCGCCATTCTAGCCGCCATCTTGAATCGAAATTGTTCGTGTCGGATCCTCATATTGTAAGGACCTTGCGTTCCAAATTTCAAGTCAATCCGTTAATTGGGAGATGAGATATCGTGTACACAGACGCACATACACTCATACACACACACATACAGACCAACACCTAAGAATCTTGATTTTGGACTCAGGGGACCTTGAAACGTATAGAAAACATGAAATTAGGTACCTTAATTTTTTTTGGAAAGCAATACTTTTCCTTACCTATGGTAATAGGGCAAGGAAAGTAATGAAACGTATAGAAAACATGAAATTAGGGTACCTTAAATTTTTTTTGGAAAGCAATACTTTCCTTAACTATGGTAATAGGGCAAGGAAAGTAAAATTCTTTAGCAAGAACCAATTTGGATTCCTTCAAGGCAGAGGTACTGAGGAGGCAATGAAAACTTTGCTTTACAAGGTAAATAACAGTTTCAATGAAGGCTTGAAATGCTCGGCAATATTCCTGGATATTTCGAAAGCATATGATTCCATTGAAACACGATTTGCTTCTGGAGAAGCTAGAGAAAATAGGCATAAGAGGAGAGGCAAATGAATGGTTTCGGAGCTACCTTAGAAATAGATTCCAACAAGTAAGGCTAAATAGTGAGATGAGCGACTTGGGGTTAGTTAAGTACGGCATACCGCAGGGATCGGTTTTGTCAGCAGTTCTTTTCCTAATTTATGTGAATGACCAATGCAATGGAAAGCTTTTGGGTGAAATCGAATCCTTTGCGGATGACACGGCTATTTTCTACAACGGCCAGAATGAATTAGCAATACATGCTTAAATGCAAGAAGATATTAAGTGTATTCACTGGTGGTTTTGTAGGAATAAATTACTGCTCAGCGCAAATAAGTCGAATTTAGTTCATTTCAGGCTCGAAAATAACAAATTGAATAATACCTTGCCATTACTAAAATACCATAAGTTCAATATGTGAGGATACCTTCCTTGATTGCCATTGCGATTTGATAAAAGATACAGATTGTGTCAAGTACCTTGGTTTGCTAATAGATAATAAACTTTCATGGTATGATCATATACATAAATTAAAATCAGAAATGTTAATTTCATAAGGAACTTCTACTTTTTAAGAAATATGTGTCCAAGATATTTTCTAGTACATTTGTATCATACTCTGGTTGGGTCAAAAATTAATTGTGGACTCATATGTTATGGAAGTGCATATACAACAAATTTGAAACCTATTATTGTAGCACAAAAGCATTTTATAAGATTGCATTTAATCGATTGTGGCAAGCCTAGGATCGAACACTCGCTACCCCTGTTCAGATCCCTTAATGTATTACCAGTCACATATTCCTTTTTGTTTAAAGCAGTTTTGGATATTTTCAAAAATAAAAGTCAATTGACAACACAAACCCATATCGCTGATTATAATGTACGCTATAGAAATAGAGTTCAATTACATAGACCTAGGCTTGAGCATAACAGAAGATTCTCAGATATGTAGGTGGTAAGCTTTACAATGCCTTGCAACCTGACTTACAGGAGTGTCAAAATAGCAAAATAGTAAAGGCCAGATTAAAAAATTCATTGTTGCGATTGATGATACGCAGTTGTTTTTATGAAGGTTTTCATGCTCGAAAGTTGATATTTTGTTTTTCATGTTTGATTTAGTTTTTGTATGGTTGGGATTTGAATTATTTATGTAATTATATTGTGTCATAGCACTTATATTTTGCATGGCTTCATCTGTTGACTGAAGAATCGATAATTATCACTTGGAATGTGATGCCCGCACGGAGAACTGTTTAAATTGCAATATGATTTATTATTTTAGTGTCAATTTTTTTCTCTTGATTCTTTTTTTAAATTTTTGTAGTTTCTTTAGATTTTGTATACTATTAATGTAAGACTCTAAATATTCCTTCTTTAATTTTTTTTCCTATCCTTTGTTTGATCATTTTCTATTGTGATTAAATATACGAAGAAAAGGCCCCGCACAGGATACCCTTGGGGGCTTCATTTAGACTATGATGATAAACATGTATTGTGCATGCGTGAGTGTTTGCTACACCAGTTATGTTATTTTATTTCACTTTGTTTGTACAATGTTTGTTTTTGGTCGAATAAATTATTATTATTATTATTATTATTATTATTATTATTACTTCAAAAAATGAACATAAAGGTACTAATTTTAAATCATACTATCTACTACATCTAGTAACATTTGATCAATTCCAATCCATACTAACTTGATACTTTTATCAAACCATTAGATTATGTCTTTTTAATATCACAATATCATCATGAATTTGATTATTATTTACCGTCTTCTTTGTCATTTGGTCAAGCTCTTCATGTGATTCCTATGTAGTAGATACGCTGATAATAAGATGAAATGAGTTTTTTCATGAAATACTATTTTGAAGAAGACTAGCAAATCATATTCATCTCCAGTCATGAGATTATGATAACTGATCACTATCAAGTACCATAAAGGGGATGTAGCATTCATTCTTGCTTCATCAGTATACAATATAATGCTGTATATTCGAATGTAGAATTCGTTTGAAAATTGAACCACTTCAATGTAAACGCCTTTCATAAAAATGTCTCTCATTTAAGATGACGACATCTCTATAAAATTAATCACTGGCTCATAGTTGACGTTAAGAGGACAAATTCTATAGTTCTGTCTCTTCTCACAGATATCGTACAGAAAAATATAATATCTAAAAGATGAAGTAGGACTCACAAAAATGACGACTCTTTTGAGCATCCGTTAATTTCACGCTTGGCAAAAACCAATTTCTTTAGAACAAACAGACTAGAAGCGGCTGAAAGCTTTGATTTCAAGATCATAGGACTTGTTCGCTCATTTATAACTAGAGAGTGGGTGGTATACGAGGCGGAATATCCTGTGACTGAGTCGTATTCATTTGAAAAAATTGAGACAAAATATCGTTCCAAGACATGGAGCCTCCCGCAGAACTCTAGATGTAACGCTGCTGCCATTCAACAAATTAAAACGTCAAGGAACTCGGCTAGAACTTCAAAGACGCACAATCATGAATCATGTGAGAATTCTATCTTTTGCAAGATGGAATTCATACTCTGTGACGAATTATAATTGAATTTCTAATGAGATTGGTTGATGTATATAGCGAGCGGTTTTTCATGTTTGCTCTATTTGAATGAAAACATTAAAAATTGAATTTGAATTGAAAATTCAACTTTTCTATATTTTTTAAGATATTTTCTAAAAAAATAATAAAGCGTTCTTATTTTGTTGAATTCTACAAAGTTCTATAAAATATATGTGTTATTTTGAGGTTTCGTGACATCTTCAGGATATTTTGATTTACGATTATCATGCAAAATATGTCGAGAATAAGAGAACTATAAATTAGCAAGTTTTTTTAACTTAAACTCGACTATTCTTCCACTCTCTCAAAGTGTTTGCTGATCGTATATTATTAAATAACATGAATTAAAAAATTAAAATAACATCATTTAAAAATATTTCTCTCATATTACAAGAATAATGTATTATAATCATATTCTCACGTGTATTTAAGTTATTCTAAAACGCTCATTTACAATCTTGCATAATATTCAAATTATCTTACCCTCACATTATTTATAACACTTATCCTGACAGGCTCTCTCATTTTGATTCTCACGAATTGTATGTTATCATTCTCACATGCATTTCGAAGCTAGCACTTTCCGCAAATTACTTTTACCACTAATAGCATTACTACCGAGTCAGTGAGTCAGTAAGAACAGACAGTTGTAATCTCTTTTCATTAAAACAGTGAAGGTATTTTCTTCTCCAGTTATTTTCTGTCAGAGCTGAAGTTCACCAACACTCTTTCAACACTTTGGCCACTCTTGCTCTTGAAGCGCCACTCGGAAAAGCGTCACAACGGAAAACACCAGCCGGGTCGAGAATGTTTTCCCATCAAAAAGCCGTCAGTTGTCAAAAAACTTATTCGAGAGAGGTTCGTATCGATCGTAGCGGTAAGAGAAAAGCAGTGAAAAAGAAAGAAATGAAGTGAGAGAGAGGAATGAGTGAGAGAGTGTGGGAAGAAGACTTCGTGATTGGGATAGATGAAAGAGGTTAAATGAGCGGAAGGTAGAAGAATGCGAAAGAGAGGAATAATGAGTGAATTAGAATTGATGAGTGAGTGACACAGTGGGAGAGTAGAAAGTGTAGAAATCTTTAAGAGAGAGCAGGATGAGTTCATGTGTATTCATGTGTATAGCATTATCATATTTCAGCTTACGTTCTGTTGCAAATAATAATTGGAAATATTACTTGATGAGGCTTATTGATAACTTAATAGTTAGTCATACGGTAGTTGTAATTTAAGAGTCTATCACTTTTAAAAAATATTCAATCATTAACACCTCTATAGTATTAAGAGCGCGGTTGATACTTACTTACTTACGGTACTTACTTACGAAGCGCTACAGCCCTGCGTGGACCTTGGCCTCCTCAACAATTCGCCTCCATTCATCTCTCTGATTAGCCAGTCTTCCAGTTCCTCACTCCTAGGCACGCTAGATTTTTTTCCACATCCTGCAGCCAACGTGCTCTCGCGCGACCTCTTTTCCTCGTTCCTTCCATTCTTCCAACAAGCATCTGCCTCTGCATCCTATTATTCTCCATCCTTTGGACATGTCCCAGCCAGCTGATTCTTCTAGACTTTATGAACCTTACTCTATCATTTCCCGCAGAATGCTACTTATCTATGCATTGCTTCTGATTCTCTACTCTCCATTTTCGCATATGAGGCCATGAATTCTTTTTATTATCGTCTTATAAGAGTTTGATATAGTTTTACTTTCGTGCATCTTGATATTATTCTAGACTTCATTAAACTTCTATTTGCAAAGTAGGCTCTGTTACCTTGATCAATTCTCTTTTTAATTTCCTGACTCAGGTTATTGCTTACATTCAGTTCAGTTCCAAGGTAAGAAAAACTCTCCACACTTCAAAATCCCCCAACTTCAAAATCTTGTGCTGCTCGTCATGCCAGCGATGAGGTCATCTTCTATACTTGGTCTTGTGTCCTGAGTTCAAAGTTGCCTTTTTTCTGGATATTAATTTGTATTGATATGTGAGACCTTAGATTTCTGCTCCACCTTTCGATTATCAGTGTCAGTCGCTGCAAGTTTTTCTAGAGTTATGAGTGTACTCATTTTTGTAATTTATTTTTCTTCTCCTATCCCTTTCTTTCACACCTTTCTCTTCTTGCTGATTTTTAACTGCCTTTTACATTGGAAACCATAGTTGGGATGTTTTTCCCCTCCTATTTCTTTTCAGCAAATTATTTTCAATGTTATGTTGTTATTGTAGATGTTTTCTTTTATTGACTTTGTTTGTAATTTGTAAGATTGGATATTAGAAAGATATTATGAAAGAATAAAAGGAAGAGTAGGATAATAAGATAGAGTAGGGTAGGGAGAAGTGAGTTGAGAAGGATAAGAGGAGGAAAGAAATAATGAGAGGGAGACAGGAAGTGAGAAAGTATAATCGTAAAGGGGTTGAGTGATATTCGAGGGGAAGAGAGGTATGAGAGACTTTTTTCTGTGCCACTAATTTGGAATGAATTGACTATGATGCCCTCCGATGATGAGTGAAATTATGAATATTGACGATGAATTTCAACTCTACCATCTCAAAATTCGCAACTGAAATTCAAGATGTCAACTAACAGCTGCGAGAAGTTGGATCACTTGAATAATTGAAACAGTTTTCAAGTACGATACTTGAAGCAAGAAGGACCTAATTGGAGATTAATATTTGATTGGCGTGCAATTTTCATCATTAACTTATGCGCCAAGTTGGAGAGGAGTGCACTTCTACATTGTGGACTAGAAATTTGACAAGAATTCAATGAAACAGTCAGTCTTCTTGAATATTTGGATCGCGAGTTATTTAAACGAGTGACAAAGGAAGTTATTGAATCTGTTTTTCCATTTTTTCGTGCCTGGATATAAAAACCAAATTCATAATCTGGAAAAGGTCGGTTATTGGCTGATTTCCTTCAGAAATCTCTTTCTACTAACAAGTGAAAATTGGTTTTGAACAATTTCTGAGTCATTCATTCAAAAACTTCGAATCCAAAACTTTACATGAAACTATGGTACAAAAGTAAATTCAAATTGAAGAAATTGTTTCAAGAAGTTTCTATCCGTTTGGTAGTCTGGTGGCTGATTTTCATGTGTTTCATCCACTCAATTTGATTGTGAAACAGTTAGCAATATTACAGTATATGCGAATAGTAACAAATCAGAAGTAATAATTGATCCCTTTCATTGCGACTCACAAGAGATTTTTTCATCATTTTTGTAGAGGAGTAACGAACATTGCATCTTGATCCTTTCTATTGAAAACAGTTTCGCAATTCTACATTCAAATAAAATAAATCATAAGGAATTGATCCCTCTCATGATGACTGGAGAGTTTTCATCAGTTAGCTGGTTTGCCGGAGTGGCAAGCATTGCAATTTGTTCATGAAATCCATCATCTCGTCGACGATTCGCAGCCGGAACACGGCATGTTGCTGACTGCTGACTGGCCAGAACAGCAACCGAATCTAATTTGACAGATTCCATCATGATGAAGATGAATTATACCCCACGAGTATCACAGCTCTCACAAAGCTCATCATAACTACGATCGAATAGTTTACTTGCACATCAAAATCCAACTCGCTCCAATCTATCTTGTCTTAAGTATTGTCATCAAGCTACTAAAACTCCAAGCAAACTGAAAATAATAAAAATTATCACTCACAGCATGATTCTCTTGTTATAACTAATTGCATTGTTATATTATCACTCTTTCCAAAATTATTCTTTTTAAATCGATATCGCTCCATCCATGAACGTTGTTCAGATTAATTCAGTAGTTTCAATCTAACAGTTCCCATGAACCGAATCTATTGATGATTAAAACGATAAACTTATAAATGGAGGCATAATATATCAAACAGCCCAAGTGGACAAAACTATTTCTGTTGGGTTTTTCAGTGGAGCACATTGATTCAAACGTTATTATGTTGGACAAAACAGCTTTGGCGTGGCTGAATTCTAGGAACAGAAGAAACAATCCCTCTGAAGAAGCAAATTGAAAAAAAAATCAAAACCGACTTTTCTGTAAAATTCTTCGTGCTGAACAATCATTACATTCTCTAGTCTAATTTACAAAAGAATGTACAAACTGTTGTTATCACAATATTATAGCTGCAATAGAATTTTGATTGGTATCATGTTTTCTAATGTTTGAGTATTATTTATTGTTATTCAATCGATCAATCCTAATAGTTATTCCACAACAAGACAGAAAATGAGAACAAACCTCAAACTAGCAAAGTTACAAGTCTACACAATGTTATTGATATCTTCCTAATACTAATGATAGGTATACTCTCATAAGACCACGACTTATACTTGGTTGATTAAATTCAATAAGGAATGATTAAATGGATGCTATGGATAATGCGATTCAAACTCATGACCGGAAAGTAGCCCCACTTACAAAGTAATTTTATTATTATAGTCACAATTTGAAACCAAAGTTCGCCAATCTATATCATAAAGCTGCAAATGACAAAATACAAAACATCTCAGCCAATACGACTTGTTCCCTCGGAAACCCCACCTCAAAATCAGTTAGAGAACATTCTGGAGGCTACAGGAAAACCTCCAAAAATCAAGAAAATTTCACCCCCCTGGCACCCCTAGGACCCCCTTCATATATGAGCATGATGTGTTGTGTACTTCCGCATACAAATTTAATATGAAGCATCTCAAATATAGCGGTGTAGTTTGGAAGGCTGCCAGGGGTTATACAGGTGCTAGCAGAATGCCAAATGAATTCCGACGGTTCGCGACTTCGCGTATATGTCATGACTCCCGTCCTCCCATTCTCCTATCTTACATCTTCTATCTTTATCTAACATCCTCTATCTCCATCTCTATCCATTGTGCGTGACGTCATCTTCATTTCAGGGCACACCCTTGCCAATGTTCATCTTCCACCTGAATGACAACAAGTTGCTGAGACTCGACGTAAGTTTCAAATACTAATTCATAATATCAGACAACTGGGACGAAAGCAGCGTACATAATGTACAACATCTTCGAATCTCCTCTTGAGTGCTCTCGTGAATTTTGGCGTGTTGATGGTGTAAGTTATGGGAAAGGTATTCTTGTTTACTCAGAACAACAATTAACTATGACGTGAGAGAGTAGCTCCTTACATACAACGTCATTGAGTTGCTGTCTGATTGAACTATACTTGATGTTAAGATAGTGTAAGATAGCATAAAGATAAATAATATTATTACATACATAATCTTTCCACTACGGTGGGACCAATGTACCCAGAATACATGTACCTGTATTCCAGGTACAATGGGTGGAACAATTAACAAAGAATCCGAATATTGAATGGTTTACATTACATAGCACATAGCACTATTGAACCATTCATGAATGGTATTATGAGTTTCCTATTATCTTCCAAATTAATTCAATTCTTCTTATTCAACAACCAATTCAACTATATATTTCTTGAATTTTGATTTGAGTTACCTGCGTATTTGTGGCAGAAGGAGCTGACTAGTATGCTTACAGGCATCGACGCAGGTTCGCCGCAGCTTTCGTATCTTTTCGCGCAGCTCGGGACAGTCCCGCGATGTGCCGATGTGGATCAGCAGGTCCCTGAACAGTGCCACCTGGCTATTTATCTCGGTTATCAGCTGCAACACAAGCCAACACAGACCGTTAAAATATTACAATCAACACTGGAAGAAATTATAAAAAATCTAAGAGCAAAAATCACAAAAACCAATGAAAATATAAATTATTCACAACAATTGTAAATAACGACAACCGAACATCAATAATATCTTAATAAAACCGTATCCTTTGGAACTTGGTAGTCATGACAACAGTTGCAATAAAATTTCATAAGAAGCTGCGCATTCATAAAAAATATTATCTACAAAACTCTTGACTAAACAATACATATCATTTATCATTTACAAGAGCATAAAGCTCCATTTTTGAAAACAATGCATGAATCATAAATCATGGTCACAGAGTACGCTCTGTGACTGAAGAATACTGCTATTTGTTAACGGTTTTTTATGGTGGGTGATAGAAGAGGTTATAATGTGAACTGTAATAGTCAACCAAATTAAATTGGAAGGATTGGAATCACTACATCCTCATCAATCGCCAATCTTATTTACAAAAGGATCGTTTATTTTGTTTGCATTGTGACTGTTCTAGTGAACTCTTCCACTAATCACTCTCTCCTGGGAGATCTCCATAGTACTAGTAGTTCTGTGAACAGTAGACCTCACGCAGTTTTCTCATCCACAAGTATCTGATGTCACCGTTTTAGTTGATTCAGTTGAATCACAATTCACAGTTAAATAATGATTTACTCTTAAAAGCTGTTATTCATTTTCTGCCAGATCAAAAACTCACTTATGTTAATAAACTCAGTTCACGTTTGAATTTGTATCCCATATGATGATTTATCCAGTTACGTGATAATCTTTCCTTCTGATAAAATTATTTCTCAACTATTCTAAAATTAAATTTTTCCAATCAAGAATATTATAATTTCTTCAGTATTAATCAGTTCATTTAATAATTTTTTATTTTATTTTCAATTACCTATTGAATTTGTTTTTCAAATGTGAGAATATTGATACTGATGGGCACGCATCATAAAAAATATTGAAACCCTACCTTATAGAAATAGACACGGCCAGACATCTGTGTAATGCATGCAATGAATAATCCACTCAGTCAGCTGATTGATTATGGATAATTCTATAGTCCGATTGATCATATCTTCAAAGTAGTTGTATATATATATATATATGTCGATGTACACACAAGGTTTTTTAAAATTTTGCATTTTAAGGATAATATGGAAAGAAAACGAATTCCTCCATACTCTGATATATATATATATATATAGCACATAACAGAAGACACTTTAAAGTTGGGGGAAATTTCCCCCATTTCTAATGTAAGTTTTTAAGTGTTTCAATCTATTTATATCGTGTCTCCTGTTTTAATCTATTTATATATATATATAACTTATAAATTTATATAACTTACATTAGAAATGGGGGAAATTTCCCCCAACTTTAAAGTGTCTTCTGTTATGTGCTATATATATTATATATAGTGATATCAGAGTATGGAGGAATTCGTTTTCTTTCCATATTATCCTTGAAATGCAAAATTTTAAAAAAACCTTGTGTGTACATCGACATCGACGCGCAGTTGAAAAAGGAATATTCCTGTCAAATCTCATAGAATTCTATCAACGCGTTTGGTCGTAATCGCGTTACATACAGACAGACAAAAGCAAATCGAGTTGAAACATAGACCTCACTACATTCGGTTAATGACAATAATAACGCAATAAATAGAACTAGCCTGACTTCTACATATGTTTCACAATATTGTAGCTGCAATAGAATTCTGATAACACTTTCATTTTTATCATGTTCTCCAATGTTTTATTGTTTGTACTTTCTTTTAATAATTTTTTATTGCAACTTTTATTTTTGTTCATCATATCATCATAGTACTTCCACTCACTATCTTATATACTACTCATTTGCTTTTTATATTCATATGAACTATTCGTTGATTTATGATTATGAAGTAGAGAAATTGATGGTGAGAGAAATTATAAATCCTTTAAATTCTCTCAATACTCAAGTTTCCAATTGGAAGGGAAGAATTGATGAGGGGGGAATATTTTATCTGCTTGATCATAGTTACATGATATTCTTGTATAATGCTCTGAATGTCCTACCAATAACATTACTAACTTATTCGCATTCTGAACGAGATTTTTGCAATACGCCACCAGGTTAAATTTAGAGAGAGTATTAAGAAGTACAATAGACTTATAAACTCTTCATTTGTCTTTATCACGCTTGGAGGCATGTCTGGAATAATAATGGGCTTTGAGCTTAATCTGTTTTGGGAGCCCTTCTTGAGAAGAGTAGGATTGAAATTTGAAATGAGCTTTTCTACAACCAGCCAGCCAGCCAGCCTTATTCGTTCTTGATTAAAAAAAGTGAGCGCTGCTGAGAAAGGTAGCCTGCCTAGCAGATGACGGATAACATTTTCGCCAGACATTATTGCTGAAACAGCAAGATTCCGGGATTTTTAAGTGGTTCCGGCGCCGAATTCAAATCTGTTTCCGGCGCTAAATTCAAATTTGCCGCTCAGCGGGTTGTTCCACTTCCGTTCAAGGTGGATTTCAATAAGAGCTGCTATGGAAATTCGCAACGAATGACTCTTGAGGGTGAAGAAAATTGGAAAAATAATTACGTATTTTACAGTTGAACCCCTGATACAGAGGGGCACTTATTTCTATGAAATGTGTAGAAACGCTTCGTTACTGTAGAGAGCCCGGTATACGGAGACGCCTTTGTTCTCTAAAATGGGAGAGAAAATCCTTCGAAATATTTTTATCGCCATATTATAGAGTTCAATGGTTTCTCTGGGAATGATTTCAGCTACAATGTGTCCCATGCAAGGAAGATGATGCATTACTCTGTGCGTGATATTTTGCTAGTCTTCAACAATAACACTGTTTCCTATTCAATAAAAGGATCATGGTATTTAAAGATTGAGGTGGAATGTTTTATTCTACAACTAACTCATACGTAATAATCGGTGCAATAAGAAACAGTCAATACAATGCCAAATGATAGCTTACTCAGAATTATTACTCATTG
Organism: Nilaparvata lugens; assembly: GCF_014356525.2. NCBI lineage: Eukaryota > Metazoa > Arthropoda > Insecta > Hemiptera > Delphacidae > Nilaparvata > Nilaparvata lugens. The sequence goes on from NC_052505.1 coordinate 26,533,503, forward strand.
TTCTTGGATTCTGGAAACATAACTTTCCATGAACTTTTCGAACACAAGCTATCCTAAAATTTCCATTAATCATCTAGCAGATCTCATCATCACATTGTAGCCGAAATATTCATTTCCCGTGGTCCCGGACATTATTCCCAAATCTCATTCATAGCTCGTGAAAGTTGCGTCAAAGTTTTGGAGACAACTTTTTTCGTGATGCAAAAGTTTCACTATGCATCTGAATTGAGTCGATGTAGTGATCATCAATCTTTATGGACCGCTAATGACCCAGGATTGAATTATCAAAGTTTTCGTGGAGGATCACAACTTTTTACTATTCAAAGGCGGAGTTAAAAGTTGGAGAGCTTTTCAATTCCCTTATTGTCTTTTTTGACGATTGGCTTTTGTATTTTACATGAAAAGGGTTTCCTGATGACAGATATTAAAATAACTCGGCTTTATATGTTGTTCCAATAATATTATACACTTCTGATGATGTCGTCGCCTGATTTATGGGAAGCTTCATTTTGAAACAAGATTGGTGCAAAGAGATCTCCCAAGAGAGAGAAAAAAATACCGCAATGAGAAATAAGCTGTATTGAATTGGCCGATGTAGAATCTTTTAGCATTGAGATCCTGAGTCACAATAATTTCGTGTGTTGCAACCAAGCACAAGTACATCAACCGGCTAACAATCACTAGCGAGTAAAAAATCCAATCTAAGACTTCACATCATAAGTAGAAGAAGGAGAAATTCACACATGAGAACTAAACTGAGTAATATCTCAATGTAATTTGGTAAAAATTCAGCAGCTTTGTAGACTATAAATTGCATGCCTCATTGAATGCAATTTTATGCACTATTAAATAGGATGCAAAGAACTTATACCAGCTTGTCTGGGCGCCTAGATGTCTTCTGGTTTCCTTGCGCTGAATTCCGGAAAGCATTACATGATAATTAAATCTTGTGTAAGCATGATCTGATCAAATAAATAGTTAGTGTATCAGTGTGGATTATGCATATGGCATGGAATGTCGTTCAGTAAAAATGTTATTTATTCTATTGATAACATTTTTGTCCATTATTTGTTATTATATTCTTTAATTTCTTTATGTTTTTGAATTTTGGATTCTCAATTTGTTTTATTTCCACTTTTTCCATAAGTATTTGAAATCTTTGTATTTTCATTTATGAATTAGGTGGTATTTTTGTTGTTTGTATTATTTATTATTGCATAAGTTCATATTATTTTTATCATTATTTTTCTTTTTCAATTTGTATCTGTACAATTTTTATTGTTAAGGAGACATATTTGGGGAAACACGTTGTCTCCATTGTGAATAATGTGGAGAGACAGTTCAGAAAAGGACGTCTCATTAAGCTAATAAATAATAGTTTGAATAGGCCGCCAGAAGCTATATGTTCAGTCAACTTGATGATGTCACGAATCGACTTAAAGTGATCAATTGGAAAATAATAATAATGGTATTGGTTAATTAAAAGGCAATTTGTGGATTCAATAGGCTAGCAAAATAGTTAATATTATAATCGTCACAACTAGAATGATAAATTCATAAAATAGTTATATTTTTCCCATTGGGTTGGTAATTAAAAAGTCAGCTTACTCTTGAGGAGAAACGAGAAAAATTTTGTGACGGTCTGTCTTGTTCTTGTTCCGATTTGTTCCTGACTGGCTGTGATATGTGAATTGATCTCAACTATTTTCAAATGTTTCATTTGTTTTCTCAATCTAAATTATAGTTGGAGCTGAAAAATTAGAAACTCAAATGATATAAAAAAGTAAAGGCTAAAGTGCACGTCCAGTGCCAACATACCTGTCATCAAATTTTTGGTTGGGATCGATTTAGTATGTTATTTTGAGCACAAAATCACAAAAATTAAATGGAGGTCACTATTGTTTTTTAAATAAACTAAGTTCAAAGTAGCACAACTTTACATGCATTTAACCTATAAGTAGCTAAGGTTACGAAAAGCTTTAGGTTAGGAAAGCTTAGGTTAGGAAAAGCATTGTGTTAGGAAAACTCAGATTAGGAATATCATAATTTGATGATTTCAATAATCAAAATGGCTGCTACTCAAAGGTTAGGCATGTAAAATTGTGCCACTTTGAACTTAGTTTATTTTAAAAACAGTAGTGACCGCCGTTTAATTTTTGTGATTTTGTGCTCAAAATAACATACTAAATCGATCCCAACCAAAAATTTAATTTCACTCTCAAACAAAAATTAGACGAAGGGCACGTAAGTAATAGATTTAGTGGCCACTAGTTTTAAAGTCAGGCAGTTAAATTTATCTAAAAAAAGGAGTCGTTACATGAGACTTAATAATACAAATTTTCTTGTGCCAACTTGTTTGTTGAGACAAATATTTCTATTGAATATTGTCCCAATCGTTTTGAGCATTATATATCATATTGTAAGGTTGAGTTCTGGCTCACCTACGATAGCTTATAGTATCTACCACACAACTGGCTATTCGAGCAAATAAACGTCAAGGAGGCCTAATAAATAAATAAATAATGAACTATTGATTGCGTGCAATAACGCATGCCGTTAATAACTAAAATAACATAGTATTGTCTCTCGAACTTTCTCTGCTTTGAACTTGGGCTGTCCTGTTGCCAGTATGACTTGAAGGAGATTAGCTTTTGATGTTAGCATTTTTGATACACCAACCCCAACAGCCATTAGCCGTTTTCACACCGATATCTCACCGACATGACATACAGACAGGCTTTACTTCAATGGACAGTATAAGAGGAGGCTGCGGTTTATAACTGCGCGAGGGCTACTGTTCACAGAACTACTAGTATGTTCAGATGTTTGGATGTTTAGATGTTTAGATGTTTATATGTTTGATATCGGGGCACCGAGCTTCGCTCGTTATTTTTGCTTTCCTTGCCCTATTACCTTTACCTTTACCTTACCTATTACCTTTCTTAGTAAGGAAAGTATTGCTTTCCAAAAAAATCTGGTGTGGTGCACTTACACAACTTTCCTTGCCGTTATGAAAATTTATCAACTGACGCTAGTGTTCCCGCGTATCTCAAGTCTACTTTTCTAAGATCTGAGCCAGCTGGTGACAGGACAATAACGCTAGATATACACGAGATCTGCTATCTCTTGTGAAGTTGTGAATTGTAAATCCTTCACAGATAATACGATGTTTCTGATATTTATAAGAGCAGTCTCTAAATTTTCTCTTTTGCGAATAAATTCACAAAAAATTAAGGCCTTCCGGCTCGCAAAATTACTGGGTTCAAACCTCAGCTCTAGCTCAGTGATAGAGACATGAATTTTATAAATACAAATAATCACCATAAGGTTCAAGGACCAGTGATTGATAATTCTTACCGCTGCTTCTATGAAATTCTTGAAGAATACCAATAAGGAAAGTAAAAGGATATTTGATGACTGATTATCAGTAACCATATACCACTAGAGAATAATAAGGACCAACTATAGTTGTTTCTAGTTGATTCTTAAAACGCTCGTCGTGAATACAAGTATTCACCAATATACCCTTCCAAAATTCCTTAGAACTTACAACGCCAGTTCTTGAAGTTCTCTGGATCCTTATATGATATAACTGGAACCTTATTAATATAATTTCTTAATATACTTGTTCTGGTAGATGAGATGAATATCATCAAAGGATGATAAATATTGAGTGCTCTGAATAAGATTAATATTACTTGATTCAATAATTTTAAGTGCTGCCAAATATTTGTTGGTACCAAAACAGCTCAAACTATATAACACGAGATGAGTTAGGATATAATAAAAAATTCTATAAGTTTGTATGATATACTTTGTTCAATTAACAAAATTATAATTGATAAATTAATATTCAAACATGAGATCTCAGGGATTTAATGAATTCGGGCTGTGCATGGAAGTAAGCTTCCTACATATATTAAATAAATTTATAAAATGTTCTTATGAACTATGTGATATTATTCAACACGTGGTGACTTTTTATTTAATTCAAGTTAATTTGAATAGCGCTTTTTTATTAATTACCCCACTGAACGTAAAAAAAACGAGCTCGTTTGACTTATCACTCACTGAACTGAAGTTCTAGATGGTCTCGTGGATTGAATTAATTATTTCCAATAATTAATTAGGTAGGCTCCTTTTCGTCACTGCTGGGCTAACGCGTGATCCAGATTTTTTATAAGTTTCTTTCGAATTAAAGATATTTTTATGGGAATCTTTACAAATTACGAACTCTTTGACAGCACTGAGTTCACAGATAATTGACATTTAATACAAATAATTTACATTAAAAAAGGGTTTGGCTTAATAGTTTTAAAATTTTAAAAAGAGGAAGAAAGAACCCTAAACTTCATGTGCATCCTCTCGGGTCGAGATCTTAAGCCAGAAGAAGGAGGTTTTTAGAAAAATTTGTCTCTTCCACGAATAATTCTGTAAGCTACTCTCTGATTGGCCTTCAATTTAATAAACTCAATGCAATTGGTTGCCTTGGGAATCAGGGCTTCCTCGACTTTATAATAGAAAAAAATTAAATAAAAAAGAGTTTTTTATACAAATATATGGAGTGTCTATCTTAAATTGATTTCATAAATAAACCATAACATGCGGTTTTAGTACATTTAGTTTTTTTTTATATGAGCTTTGTATACTCCTGATTTATCATGCTTTTTTAGATTATAATAAATATTTATACAGAAATAATGGGTGTTCGTATTTCTACACATCGACTTCCTTTAGTATACATAATATATCCTTTATGAGTAAATTTTATATAATTCAACCTGTTATATGGGTTGATCGAATAATCAGCTGATTCGCTCAGTATTGATTCTAATAATTATCGATTTATCCAAGATCGACTAATTCTTTTCAAAATGTAAACAAATAACTCTAACCTCAATGTTCATGCATTTTATTTTTTTATAATCCGCCAATAATAAGTAAGCCGCTTTATAATTTTTTGATCTTACCAATGGGTTCTCATAATTATTAAATCACAATTATACATGTTTTCTTATCATTGTTGATAATGCTATTACTCCTAATCGCTAATAATACTTGATTTGAGTTGATTTATCCTTTGACTAGGTCTAATCTTCTTTCCAATTTTATAGTTCTATTACATTTCATTGGTTCATTTTAAAATATTTGGTGGTATTAATTTACCACGTGACACTCTTCATAATGAATGATTTAATAGAATCAACAATTGCCAACAGTTTGCAATTGACTAATCTTATTTTCTCGAATTTCGAGCTTATATTCAATTTTCGGTGTAAATGTTACTGAACATTAATTGTAGAGATTTTTATGCTCAATCTTTTCCACTCGATTTTTTTTTGTTTAAATTGTATCTGAAGCCTGATAATTGGGAATCTAAAACCAAACTTTGCATAGGTGGTGTAGTGCTCCTGAAATTTTTACAGATATGAGACTTGTGGCAGTTGATATAGCTTATCAATGACTTTTCTAGGTATCAATAAAAATTCGATTGTACTAGGTCTCAACCCTGGGATAACTCGCTAAAGGACATTGGAAGGATAAACCCTTGGAAAAACAGCTGGAAATTTTGTCGTCTGTCGATACCGTAATGGAAGAGAGTGAACGAGTGCATGTGTGGGATCATTCAGCTGATCTCACGAGAAGAAAAATTCAGCAAGAGAAACTCATTTTCGTCCATTTCTCTTTTTTTTAGAAAACATGTTTACTTCAGAAAGTCCAAATTGTAACTAGATGCTGTTAGTGTAGAATAGTACATAGTATATTAACAAATATTGTAACAAACATAGTATATCATTCTAAATCAAATTCATAGTATATCCATTTATAATAATTGATGATGTGCTTGTTTTTTGAAGTGTGAATAAATAGTTTTTTTTTTTTTTGATGAGTGATAGTAGCTTAACCTAGATTTTGATTTTGACTGTAGTATAAATTTGAAAAGGGACAGTTCTGGGCATAAGTCTGTTGTGCCTCCTCATATAACTGTGAAAATAATTGTACGTCTGAAAAAATTAATAAATAAATATATAAACTATAAATTCAATCTTTCCTTACAAATTTTCTATGCTTTTACACTCTAGACTCGGTCCCCCGATATTACATTAGAATCGAGAGCATCAAATTTTGACATTCAATAACTTTTTTATGTGTGCACCGAATTTGATGATTTTTTTAGTTGTGACCCGATCAAAAACAAAAGAACTATTCTGTGGGTATATAATTATAGTTATAGTTATATAATTATCCAGTAGTGCGGCCTCAGGTTAGAGACTTACATGCGCTAAAGACATTGATTTATTTCGAATAGTTGTGATGTCTTCGGTGTTTGGAATTAATTGATTTTTAGTAAATTATTTTTTTTGTAGTTTGAAAATTATCTATATAAATGAGATAAATTGAAATTAATAAATGAAATAATATGAATAATACCATCTGCTATTCAAAACCAATAAGCAAGAATCACCTGGATGCAAAATTCCGCATCGCGCCTTCTCAAGTGTGCATCCAGCTAAAGTTTGACATGAGGTGAATTAACTATTTGGCGGTACGAAGTTCGCCAGGCCAGCTAGTTTTGAAAATAATGATTGACAAGCTGCAATCGATCACAATAAAATTCTACCATCTAGTCTTCCACCAATCAGCTAACAAATACATTGGAAACGCATATCAATATGCACCAGCTGATTGGATCATCAGGGCAGGCGACCCGACTAACACAATAATCAGGATAAGGTGTGATTGTTCTCCGGGTTCAATCCGTGACTCAATTTATGCCAGTCGCAGATAGACTCACTCCTCTTCTGTCTGCCATATTATAGGCGCGTGTTTCAGTGTTCCACTCTGAGCAGAATCCGGCAACGGTAACAATTGATTTTGAGCTTATCGTATTGCCAGCCGTTGCAATATTATCGTAAACAGTAGTGAAGCCGGCAAAGCTGATTTGTGTAGTTGGTACACCAAGATCGGCCGTAAATTGCTACAGCAAATGCTCATACGCTCTCGCTCTCTCATTGTTGTTGCTGCTGTTGTCGCTGTTGTTGTTGTTATTGTCTTGCAGTTTATTGATGCGGCAGCGGCAGAGCTGATGAAGAGCAGACCCTTTTGTTCCTTCGTCAATAAGTGGCTTGCAGTAACTACTTATGATACACATGGTAGCAGATGGGGGCGCACACATCAAAGCTTGTATGCATGTCGCATTAATTAGGGTGGGGCATGATGAGATTGTCAGGAGTCAATGATCGATCGGAGGTGGGAGACGTTACAACCGGAAAAAAAGGGCTCCTCCTGAGGCACAGGCAGAGGAGGCGATGTCAACATACACAGAAAAACTTACTATTTTCACTAGAAATTCTGGAAAAACTGAACACGAGATAGTCTGCATGCGCGATATCTGTTAGGAAAAGTATTAAATAAATAAATAAAACCTCTTTTTTTGCACAAATTTACAAAAATATTAAATTTTGCATACATATTTTATTGTTCTCATTCTTGGTAATTCAGCAGCTGCTGGGGTATCCTTTTTTAGGATTAATTGAGTATCCTTCGTTCATTCCCTGTAGAGCCAGACCTCCTTAAAGACGTTTTCCATCTTTTTCCATTCCTGTCTTTCTTTAGCGACTCTCTTCCAGGTCGCTCCGCTGCATACTCTTCGGAACTCCTCATCACATGGGTATTTTGGTCCTCCTCTGCTCCTTTTCCTTGTGCGCGGGTACCAGTTCAATATTCCTCTTGTCCATCTTTCGACTCTTGTTCGAACTATATGGCCAGCCCAATTTCATGTTCTTACAATATTGTTCTTCCAATGACGTCAATTTTCGTCTCATTCCTGACCCATGTATTTCTTTTCCTGCCCTTCCTTGTCACTCCAATCATTATCCTTTCCATCAATCTCACAGTAGTTCTAAGCTTATTAATCAATTCCTCATTCAGTGTCCAAGTTTCACAGCAGTACAATGTTACCGGTATGACACACATTTTAATAATTTTCTTTTCCTACTCATGTCGATTCTTGATCGAAACAGGTACTTCAGTCGATTAAACATCGACCAGTCCAACGCAACTCTCCGGGTGATCTCTCCCCATTGGCTGTCCTTTCCATTCTTCTTCCCCAAGTGGGAAAATGTTCAACATTTTCTATTGTCTCTTTCTTCAGTGCTATTTCCTCTTTTTCGCAGTTGAATTTCATGACTTTCAACTTGTTAAAATAATTCACCTGCAGTCCAATTTTCTTTGTCTCTCCGATTAGGTCCATTAGCATGTAGCGAACTTCTTCTGTCCTACTTCCTATTCCATTTCCAAATTTCAAGGAGTTCAATTCTCTACCATTGATATTTATTACATTCTCATTCCAATTCAGATTCCTGAAGCATGCTTCAAGGATTGCGATGCATATTTTGGCTGATAAAATGTCGCCTTGCTCTTCTCACTTCCACGACTTTTCCTTTTCTTCTATATTTGAACACGATTTTCATTCTTTCATAGACGAACTTGAATATATCTAGATATTTCTCACTTATACCAAGTCCAGAGAGTATTTCTAATACGGATTTTGTTGTGACACTGTCGAACGCTTTCTCAAAATCTATAAATAGCAGAACCAGTGGGAATTTATAGTTCTTCGAGTTTTCTTATCAGTTCCAGTAATTCATGTATGTTGTCCAGGGTTGGAAAGTTCTTCTTGGAACGAGTTTGATCGATAGAAGTTGATTCATTCAGGTAATTATTGTCTATCCGATGCGTTATAACCGATATAAATATTTTGGATAGAAAACTTATTGACCGAAAGTTCATATTTCCTTTCTATCACCTTTATTGAGAAGCAGTATCAGGCTGGCTTCTAACCATATTTCTGGAATTCTGTCGCACCTGAGACATGTATTCAATGGCTTTATCAATTCAGTTGCTCGTTGGTGATTCCATCCGGACCGCCTGCTTCCCCTTCCTAGGAGAGATCAACTGCTAGCATTACCTCGATTTTCATAATAGGTGGGTATTCTTCATATTCATTTGTTCCTCTGCTGTTCTTCACTTCCTGAACCATAAATAATGTCCTCTTCACATTCATCGGCATGGCAGAGCTACTGATAAAAATCACAGATGATTCCTAATATTCATTATATTTCTCTCACTTCGATTTCACCTTCATTCTTCATAGCAATCATCGTGTTTCTACCAAGTTGCTGTAGCCTATTGAATTGCTTGATGCTATTGTCGAGTTTGATAGTCTCTTCCGAATCAGATATTCTCCTCATGTTTGTCCATTCGTTACATTTTCTCCTTATAAGCTTTGATATTTCGCTGAATTTAATCTTTTCTCTTCCAAATCATTCCAGTTTCCTTCTTTTCTCCAGTAATTTACTTATTTGTCTTGGTAATTTCCTTTTCTTGTTTTCTTGTCCATTGCCTAGCATTTGTCTTGTTCTAATAGCGTTTGTCAATTTGTTTGTTAGCATCTCTAAATCATCACATTCATCAATCGCTTCTTCAATCAAGTTCATTCTTAGTTCCTCCTCAAACGCTAAACCTTTCAAAACGTCTGTACTTAGTCTTGTTAACCTTTTTTCTGATATCTTCTTCGGTTTTCTTTTACTTTTAGCTCAATTCTCACAGGTCGATGATCACTTCTGGTATCTATTTTGTCTTATGTATCCACATCCTGAACCATACACTTCTACTTCTTATCCACGACGAAATATTATCTCAAGTTACAAGAACGGGAAGGTGCAAATGTCTTTTGCAGGCGAGAATAATGATTCTAGTCGAGGCGTTAGCCGAGACTAGAATTTCATTTGAGCACTGCAAAAGACATTCACGTCCAAGTAACTTACACTATTTTTTGTCATTATAATCTATAAAAGAATAGTTGAGAAACAGAAAACATTACCTGTTTGTGCTGACATTACTACATGCTATCTATAAACATAAACTAGTTTACAAGTTTCGAATCAGGAATTTCTTGATTGTAGCTGACAAAACTTCCACCTGGAGCGCTAAACGGCGGTTTTTGTACCAGTTTTGCTGTTCCTAGTTCGGAACTAGGAAACATACTCGACTGAGAAGGAAACATATATGATTCTATTACAGTATAGTATACTGTAATGGGAATCATATGTTTATTTGTTCTACAATCAGCTGTTTACCGGCTTGATTTCATGGATGTAAAACAGCTGAAATTGAATGACTATGACAAAAAATCTATTTCATTCCTTGTTGCATCATCTTTGTGACACACATACACAAAGTATGGGAAATGAGATAAAAATATTCTAAAAATATAGAGAATAAGGAAGAATACGAGAGAGCCTCAGTTTCTCAGAGTACTTGGATCACATCGCATTAATTTATAGCCATGGAAACATCATATTGTGGACTCAAGCACGGAAAACACTGTGTTCTTTCAAAGATTGAGAATTTATTGTTGTAGAATATGGGAGTTAGAAATTCCAGTTCGGACACCACTATACTTTTTCGAAGCGGGCCAATTATAATAGGATGCGGGGATTTGTAATTTTGGGGCGAAAGTTAATGAGAATTTGGTTTCGAGAACAATCACAGCTGACTGAAAAGGCTGTCGGGATGACATTGAGTTGGCAATTGCAATTGACTGTAAAAGCTGAACGATAAAAAAGCCGGGCACTGTAAAGTGCGTAACGTTTGCCGGACGGTGTGGGCCTACCGCACTGAACGTCCGGTCGATATTTATTAATTGTGTGACTGACAGTACGGGCCGGACACGGGTGGGGTGGACACGGGTGGGGTGGACACGGGTGGGGTGGACACTGGTGACAGAGATATTCCATTAGTGATGCTCCGACACACGTCCTACTTGACAAGAGATGTTTTATTCAGCTTCACCGACTGGTCGCCGACCAAAATTAGCATTTCCGCCGCATGCAACCTGTGAGAGAGGTAACGAGAGTGCGATGGAGTGAGAGAAGAGGGATAGAGAAGGAGATAAGGAGAGACTGAGAGATTTGGATGCAGAGAGAATGTTAGAGAAATCATGACAGAGTGCTGTTGATATTAGAGATTATGCGAGAGATGTGTGAGTAAGAGAGAGTGATTGAGAGAAGGACGTATATGGAGTAGAGTGTTTGATAAAGTGAGGAAATGAGTAAGATGAAGAGAGAGAGACTTGGATACAGAGAGAATGTTAGCGAGATAATGAAGAGTTCTGTTGAGACAACTGCGTATGTGAGAGATGTCTAAGAGAGGGATGAGAAATGTGATTGAGAGAAGGGAATTTATAAGATACAACGATACGTGAAGAGTGAGGAAGAAGTGAGAGAATGAAATTTAAGACAAGTAGTTGTTGAAGGAAGGGGAGGATTGTATGAGAGTCAAAAGAGTTTGTGAGAAAATGGCAGAGGAAATCAGAGTGTATGTATGAGAGTGAAAGTGGATAGAGGAAATAGTTTGTGTCGATGAGAGAGGATTGTGAGATGCAGTGATGGATTTGGACAAGGGAGTAGAAAATAAATTCAGAAAAAATACTTTGTGGGTGAGAGTGATATAGAGAATATAGTGTTGGCATTAAAAAGAGAGAGATGAACAGAGAGAGAAGCAGTGAAAGAGAGAGTAAAAGAGAGAAGGCAGGAGAAGATAGAAGAATTGAGAGAGAAGAGAGAGAAATAGAGCTAGAGAGATCAATTGAGAGTATGATTGAGAGAATAGAGTGTATTTGAGAGGTAGAATGGAAAGTGATGAGTGTATGAGAGAGTGAGAGTGAGAGAGTATGAGTAATACTCGGTGGCTAATTCAATACAAACACCCTCCCTCGCCTCTTTCACTCATCCCAAAGATATCACACGTACCAAAAACAAGCCTCCACTTCTTTCGAATGCTATCAATTTACATAGAACTCATAATTCATCCTCTTATGTACGTTACTAACGGCACACTGTGCTAATCAGACTAACTGCTGTGGAGTGCTTCCCCGAGCATGTACATACAGTAGCTCACTTTGCATACTCGTATGACATACTAACGGTGTGACCCACGTATGAGTAGGGATGTTTGTCAGCTTGAGAGACACTGCCCACTGGAAAAATATGAATGAGCTCAATGAAATGTTGGAATCTACTTCCTTCCTCTTGGTCACTTTTGCAGGTATCTCAAGAGACTAAAAAAAATATGTTCGTTGTATTGAGGTTGTGTTCTGATTTGTTCAAGCCTCTGGTAATTGAACGTATTTGTATTTTTCACGTGTTATAACCTTCTAATTCACGCGTTTAACCAATCTTTTGTACTTTTTTCAGGTGGGATACAAGCTAAGATTCCAGAACCAAGTCTACAGACAACATTCACCAGGCAAAATTGAACTTGTTCTATCCAGACGTTCCTGTTATCTATTTGAAATAAAGACGTTAGAATAGAATAGAAACTTTATTGCAGCCATATCTGAGGTATTCACATACAAGAGTCAGATATATACAACATACAAATAATATATTACATCAGTAAGTTACACTATCAGTACCCTATGATGATATGTCACCTGCTTTTCAACTTATAACCCATTCCTAGCTGATGTATAAAAATCTTAATCTTGTTTAAAGGGTTAGCTAAGAAACGTTTCATATGATTTTTAAAAGTTCCATTCTCTATATTTCTAAGATCTTCAGGAAGTGACTTAAATTAGCGTTATAGGATTAACATGTAGATGTTTTCTAAGCTGGTTGAATTAACGGTCTTATGTTTGCCAGCGATTTTATTGATATCCTTTCTGAGCTAAACCAGTTATCTCTGGACTTCATTAAAATAAATCTTCTCTGAAAAGGTTGGTGATTCACTGAATTCAAAACGGACATACGTACATCTGAAAGTTGAAGACAGTAGAAGAAAGTTTGATTTGGCTCATGATTTTGTGTTAAACTATTGAATTCTCATTGAAGATTGAAAATGGAGTGGGCTTATAACTCAGTTGCATATAATAGAAAATAGAGTATATTCTATTCATTCCAATCTGTAGTCCCAAGCTCGCTCTTCAGTTTATCTTATTATCGATTACTGGGCTTTTCATTTACTAGTGAAATGTGCAGCTTATAGAGTTTATAAGTGGAGAAATTTCCAGAAACGATTTTTTTTGCTTATTTTATCACTTATTCGACGTCGATGCATGTTATTCTGTTTCCAACTAGAGAAATTTCTCTGTGAGGATGCAAGTTTTACTTTTGGGAACACAGGGCACTTTAGTGGGTTTGCATCCAGCATTGAGAGTGTGGCAATGCAGAGCAATGTTGAACACCTCCTACAAGGCTGCGCTCTCAACTCAGGATCAGACAGTCCTACACAAGGTGGTTTAGGCTTAGCTTCCATATGTGTGCGAGAATGCATTCTGCTGTCCATTAAGAGAACGAAACATCTTTAAATGAACTATTCACGTCAAATCTAAATCATATAGACTACTTTATTCTATCTATTGAAAACCATTGAAAGTCTCGTTTTGTTTCGTTAACGCTCCAATATCACCTCATAATAAATCAGTGATATCATGACCGCAACCTTCGGGCAACATTGACTTTTTATCAAAAATTTTGAAGATATATAGTACAGGCTCAGCCTAGTTTTTCCTTCGGTGTCATAATAATCATATTATCATGATTGTAGTATTTTGTACAATAAATGATGAAATATCATCTTCAATATCAACTCATGGCCGTAGCCGCCCATCACTACCCTGATGCAATGTGATGATTAGAAGAGTCTCTGCAGACAGTCTGCGAATTGTTTGAAGATTGATCGCCTGTGGCGTAAGTTGATATCGTAAGGAAGCAGACAGGATGTTTGTACTATGATAGAGCCCGGAGCCCAGCTTGATCTGGCACTTATGACGTTCCCAGCTCCGAACAACTTCACGAAGGGTGTATTACTCCGTGCTGGCTGGTGAACAAGCTCAAACTGTTCTATCGTATGCAATTATTCTATATAGATATGTGTATCTACACGGCTTCTGCAAGGAAGTCGATATGTTGTTCGTTGTAGATTTGATCATTTTCAAAGTGAGCAATTTTGACCAAATATCGTGCAAGTCTTAAATATTGTAATCCTCTCAATTACAGTATGATAATAATTGATCCTCAACCAAATATATTGGCAACTATCCCACTGGATGGAATATCGAGATTTGGGTTTTGGTGGTCCAAAGTTCCAGGTGTCTGTTAATGATATTGTTTTCTACTAGGGAATTTTTCATTCCGTTTCTGTGGAAGAGAATCAATAATCTAAACATTTGATAGAGAATATCGTCACTTTTGAATTGTCAGAGAAGCTAATGCTGGCTAGCTCTACTATTTAGAAATTTGGTTTATTGAGACGATCACTTATCGATTATTTGACACGATAGATGACAAAAAATGATTCGAAAATTTTAGGTGATGTTCTTGCTGCCGTCCAGTTTTTGCATAAAATAAATAGGTCTATGATCATCCTTTCTATGTTGAAAATAGATTTTGATGAGAATCATTAATTAGACTCTCAATAGGTTGTTACTGTTGATAATTATATCAACTGTCAATCAATAAAACCTTCTGAAATTTCGATTTGAATTCGGAGAAGCAACTAAATATAAATATCTCAGCATTCTATTTCTATAAACGATATTCTAGTGATGGTATTTTTAGTAATATCTGTCTGTCAATCACCTTCTTTTCAGTAATTCACGATGAAGTCTGGCAGCTCTCCATCACTCATTGTTGGGTTACTTGTTTATTTGTGCTCCAGAATAAATATTATTATTGGAGGAGTAATCAATAACTAACTCATCTACTTTGTTTCATGAGATAATTCTCAACAAAGTGAACTTCTAACAAGATCCAATTATGATGAATATTAGTTCTGAAACATTATTTTGTACTGATAATAATGTAAAAAATTATTCTTTCCACGTGAATATTTTTCATGTTAAGGTACATATAAGCACTCCAAAATATAACAAAAATAGTCTTCTTTGTAATAGAGTACTTATTTATTGGTGAATTATTATTTACTTGGTCTCAAGGGAATCCAAGTTGAAAGCACTGGTAGCTCAACCATTAATATTCACTGAGAAATGGGAAAACTTGAAACTTCTAAAACTTGGAGTTCAACTTGACAATCCTATTGAAACTTAGAAGTTTCCAATATGAGGGGATATTAATAATTTCATCGACCAGTCCTGAAGATAACCCATATGATTCTCCCTTCAAAGCAGTGGTATTATCCAATGTACCTAGAATACATATTGTATTAGTTTCATACACTTTCAAACACTTTCATAAAATGAACAAAAACATTGCAAAGTTCACAACTCTATCGAATCTAATAATGTAAACCTTCTATCAAAAGAGTCTATAAGAACGTCATGACGTGTGAAATAATGATTCATCACAAAATAATGGCAGTTTCTATCATTATTATTCTATTACTGTACCTGCATCGAAATTGTAGTACTGTACTGTATTAATCCAGTTATATTAGGTACTAAGCTAACAGTGGATCGAAAGAAATACGATAAGTTGTTGTCCTTAGCACTTTTCCGAGACTCGTCATGACTGAGTTAGAGTACATTGAAGCTCCTCAAAGTAGAACAAAAATAGTCTCTTGTATAATAGAATAGAATAATACTTGGTCCCAAGAGAATCACAGTTGAAAGCACTGATAGCTCAACCATTAGCCTACATGAGAAAAAACTGGGATTTTCTAAGGAGATTTGCAAGGATATCAGTTGTTATCAGATGATGTAAATCCGCATATTTATTCAAATTCAACCATAAATCGGGCAGAAGCCCGGTATTCATTTGTTACGCTGTTTGAGAGTAAACGCGGAATGAAAACGTTTCAGAGATTCATTATTTAAATCCGGTACTCACGAAAGTGAGATTCACTTTTTACTGTCAGCATTGGTTGAATGTGTGGTAATGGTATTATTTATAAGCAATGCTGACAGTTTGAAATGAATCTCACTTTGGGAAGGGCGGATGTATTCTCGGAAAAGTGAAGAGATTTTGCGCTTCTTATTCGGCCGTTTTTGCCCGAAGTTTTCTTTATTTCTCTCTTACTCTTTAACGGTCTTCCTCAGACGTCAGAGGGCAAACCCTCAATTCTCAATTTATGCAGCTTCATTATGCGCAGAATAACATCAGAATGCTTACGGACCAGAAATAATGTCACAGACCATAAGCCGGCTAAGATATTCTGTAGCCAGCCTTGTCACCTCCTAGAAGGACGATGATTTCAGGTCGTTTTCAATTTTCAATGACGAAAACCCTCGGCTAGCGATTGAAACCAGACGCAATATTATGTGTTCCAGAAGTTGTGAGATTGTTAAAGCTCAATGATTGATTGTACTTGCTCGAAGATTACTAGTTGGTACCTCACGAATAATACGAATTCATGCCAAATTCGTATGGCTTTTTGTTGGTAGGGGAGGTCCCACATAGCCTGAATATTTTATTTAAGCCGACGATCGGCCTGACAACTATTATATTATCAGACGGGACCAAAGACATTGCTATAAAACGATTTTCTATATCCATGATCATGATTTATAGATATTTTTTTCATATTTGAAGACTATTGGAAAAATGATGACAGACACTGTTAACGTTATAGACTATTGGATCAAATCATTATGCGGTTTGTGCAAGAACAAAAAATGTTGGTGGTCCTCAGAGAGCAGATTTGATTTATTTTGGAAAACTGATAGAATTGTTTAAGAATGATAAATTGATTCGAGGATCTGGTATAATGTCTCGACTTATTGGAGGAAATATCAGTATTATAGATACAGTAGGTAAGTACCTAAGTCTTACCACGGTCTTTTGAGCTATACCAAGCGTCGCTTTGAGCTGTGCGTGGTCATACTAGCAACTTTTCAAAAATAATAAGAAGTCATGCTGTCCAGAAAACGGAATCCTGCCTCACATGTATGTTGTTTAATTCCAGCACATGTGTATTGGATCAATCGATATGCATGCTCAGCAAATATCCATGTAATATGTATCGTCTTGCAGATGATGAAGGAGGGGATGCTTCAAAGGACTTCCGTGGGAATGCAAGCACCCCATGAGGGGGCACTGGGACTAGGGGCCCCTGTAAGAGAGCACGAGGACAAGGGGACCATGAAAGGTGGTACTGGGACAAGGGGGCCCTGTAAGGGGGCAGTGGCCTTCCGTATTGGTATTTCGGTATTTGAGGTATTTACTGATAATGTACGTCCGGCACATTTGGCTACCTTGCCACTATTCTCGGCTAGATTAGAATGTCTTTGTTGGTTGGAACTGGTTAAATTTGGGGTATAACTTATAACTTGTTATTAGTAAATCTAGAACCCTCCATCATTTTAAGGAGCCTCTTACCATACATGAAGAGCATACATAACATATTAAGACAGAGTGTTTTGTAAGTGGTTGTATCGGACTTATCATATAATAACAGAATACTCTCGTATTATAATTTAACATATCATATTATCATTCAAATTTAGTATCATAATTACATTGAATCATTGTTATCTTTATTTCTGAGATATCTTCTATGCTGTTCCAATCCTGAAAATGGTGAGTAAATACTCCATTGCTTCCAGTTAGGTTTTTGTTAAATCATTGACAAAGCTTACATGGAATCTAACTACTATTTCAATCAGGTTTACCTCTTAATAGACATGATTTACACAGGACTTATCGTGTAATAGAAGAGGCGAAATTGTATCAGTTATCCATAATGAATATGAGGACTTGTGAGAATTTAAAATCACAAATTCATGGTCAACCAAAAATGTATGCAATTTTTATTCTACAAAAAGCACATTATTGAAATATCAAAGTGAAGAGATTTAGGTCCTGTTTCGTTATGATTTTAATAACTTGGAATTGTTTTATTTCATAGGTAGGTTATAGTTGACTGTATCAGACTACGATTTGATATGTTTATAATATTATCTAGCACTCACCGATACAATATGATGTAGGCCTGTTTTGTTTTAGTTTTAACTCTGGTTACCTACCTGAAAAACGGAAGAAAACTGAATTAATTACCACATTTTTATTAGGCCTACATTTTCGATCTCAAATCTCAACAAATGATGGAAGATTATTTTTCAATAATGGATGATATAGTTTAGCAATATTTAATCAATAATTTAATTGAATAGTTCATTGTGTAACCGTACCATCAACTGTGTCCTGTTTCTAATCTACTGTCAAAGTATGCTTCTGAGTGAATTTGACTTCAAACTGTCCACATTACATATAACACCAAGATTTCCATACCAATCATTGCTGACAGTTTGAAGTGGATCCAACAACAGTTTTACGATGACATTTATGTTTAATTACGCATATATAACGAGAATGTCGTCAAGTCAAACATGCAACCATGAAGCATTGGTTGGATCCAATTAAATCAAATTCTGTAATGAATATTGGAAATTCGAACCTGACACTTCAGAGGTGGCTTTGTCAGTAAGTTGCACTCCATTGAGCTAGAGATTAATATGTGATTATAGATGATTGATGATCATCAAATCACCAAATTGGTGGAATCGATCAAAAGCTCTTCCAATCGATTTGGTATTAATAGAACATTGAATGGAACCCCTTCAGCTCTCAATGCCTAGATACAATATATATGTCAAATAAATCGAAACTGAGAGATGAAAATTACAAGTCATTCGAATGTCAAATCATCACTTCTAGACTAAATTAAATAGTAATGATTAATTTGTTCTATGAAAAATGAATTATAAATATATTAATTTGATATATGTGAAAGAAGAGTCCGGCAAGTATGAAGTAGACGATTTTAATGAACACAAGTCATTGTTGGAGAGCTGGACCAATAGCTTATGAGTCACACCTGTATTGGTCGAGTTATCTATGAGTTTGATTTGTGGATTTTTTAAAAATTGCAACGTTCCTTATTACAATAAGAATCAAACTTGTTTAACTTCAATGCTGTAGTGTAGTATAGCTGTAGTGTAGTGTGGAGTAGAGTAGTGTGGTGTAGATGTTGTGTAATATAGAGTGGTTTGGTCTAGTAGCTCTGGACACTACTAACGCTAGTCAACTTCCACGAACTTGATGTAGTCCATCTTCCTCACATTTATAATAAATCGCACAACTCCTGGCCAGTGTTCTCTCTTTCTAGCAACAATAATCCAGCTTACAGCCTACAATTTCGGGCCAGTCATATAGAATTCAATTACTCGCTGATGATGACATCCAAGTTGCAGAGAATGGAAGATTAATGAGCGAGAGGAGCACAAAGCACAATGGATGGAATTAGCGCGATTGTCTTGTGCGCTGACCGGTCCTTAACCAAGCTGAATGTCTCTGTCTCACCGGCGACAAAAGTGATTACTCTTCACAAGACAACTCTCAATGAGAGGTGAACAATTCAGGACTTGTGAAAAGGCACAATCGATCTGTCGCTGATGAAGTTAACGATGGTTGATGGAGATGGCAATCGTGAATAAGTGTTTGAGAGTAGTGTCTATTTTCCAAGAAAGACAATACAGTGGGAAGAATTCTCTGATCCGATACTTCATATAGATAGCAGACCTGAAGGAAGCTATGCACAGTGCTACTCTCTTTCCAGCAACAATAATCCAGCTCACAGCTTACAATTTCGGCAATTGACGACAGAAATCTATACATTGATTGTCGTTGCGTTGTTTCCGCTGGAACATCATTTTAGGGCTGTTGAATTTGATTGGATTTCTCGAGTAAAAGGCCTTGAAACCAATGGAATAATATTTATAATAAATGATATTTTATTTGTTCCTTGTACAACTGCATTCATGCAATCATGGGGAGAATTATGGGGCCCATGACACAGGCTCTGGAGCCGGATGAAAAAAATGAGGATTATCAATCTCTTATGCCCGATTTTACCAAGCTCGGTCAAGACATTTGAACCTGTTCATATTTCCCTCGCTTCACTGGACATTTTATTCTTATTTATATGGCTATAGCTTTTATAGATAATTTCAGTTGACTTATATAAAACGAACCTGGTAATCGGAGGAACAGCGTTGTTGTAATATCAACACATACTATAACAGCACACAACTATACATAGGGTATAATATGGCAAAAGCTGTGCATGTCTAGAATAGTAAGTAAGCATCTATCTGGAGAATAATGTAATATTTGTAAATTGATCATGTTATTTGAGCTTATGGGACAAAAAAGAAGTTTCAAAATCAAACAATCAATTTCTGATTCAGCTGTCTCTATGTTAGGGTACATTCTCATGGAGGTCCCTGTTTTCTACTCTGATTATTTTTCTCACTTCTAGCAGATCCCTGTCACATTAACTACGAAGTAATTGGAATTTTATATAGTATATTCCATTTGCCTTATGTAAGAATGAATAAAATTCTCATAACAAATAATTATTTCAGATTGCCTTTATGAAACTAGTTCAAGATCATTGAATTGGATAACAAAATTCAGCAATCGCTATTGCGTGTGCATGGGCGTGTCGTTGAGAAGTTGTTAGCGATTTAATTCTGCAGTTTCGTGATTCGTGACAAGCCGAGGTGAGGTGATGAGTAATGATTCAACAGTTGATATTGAAACAGACAAGTAGCTGAGGGAAGTGTCTGTCTTCTCGAGTCAAAGTCAAAGTGATGACATCCTCAACAGAGGTAGTTTGTCGGATTATATTTCGTAAAGGTTGAGTGATTATATATTGATTGAACTGTGAACTCATACTATAACTAGAGACCCCCTGGGTTGAAGAACTCGCTCATGAACTGTTGTATTGATCTCTTAGATCCACAACTTGTAATTATACAGAGTAGGTGAGTGAGGATTATTATGGAAACAGCTAAATATATCTTTTACAAATATGATATTACAGTAGTAGGTTCCATGAGGATCCTATTCCAATATTGAAAAAAATACTTTCTGTCGCTTCAAAACTTTTGTCCGCCATCTTGGATCCGTCATATAAGACAGTATGTTTACCCTGAATAGTTTTGTAGAATATTATGTTTCTCAATAAGCTTCTTGCATATGCATTCATCCTTCTCATGCTTATACATGAATAAAAACAGAATGAGAATATGTATATATTCAAACTCCTATTGTTTTCCAAGAGGAAGGATTGATGATTTGACACTTGGTGGATGAGTAGTGTGTTTCAATCAATGAATCAATTTATTGTGTGAATTTTTCAATGTGAAGATCCTGTTCTTCATAAGGAATTGCTGTACTAAGAACTACTTTTTTTTACTTGTATTTGAGTACTATAATTATGATTCAAACAATAATAAAATTTTGAATATTCTTTTTTCAGGGTTTTTATGTTACGGAAAGTTTTTCGGAGAAGAGGGCTTCAACCAACATGCCAAGGTTTTCTGTATACGTGTCCGAAACTAGGGACTTCTTCCATATTGAATACCAGTAGATAACCCGTGCTTCGCAAGGAAGCACTATTTTAAAACTTTGCAAACTGAAAAATTGACGTAATAAAAAAATTCGAAATTTGAAAATAGGCCTATAATTATCCTCGGTTGATAAAGAATCTTTATGCAAAATTTCAAATCAATCAGTCCAGTAGTTCAGACGTGATGATGCGTCAAACATAATTTTCCTACATAATTTCACGTACGTGTGTGAGCCAGCTCTTTCCATTATAATAGTAAAGATGATGGATAGATGGATGATTTATCAGTATCTTTGAATGAGAATAACTTTTGAACGGTTTGAGAAATCGGTGCGGTTTTCACCATTCATTTTCTCTTGAAATTCTGTATCATATGACCAACGTTAGTTTTCTGTCTTCTAACTTTGTCATATCCTTCCAATTTAAAAAAATGAAGTTGAATTCAAAATGGCGGAACAAAATTTTGATGCGACAGAAAATCAGTTATTCTTATTCGAAATGGATCCCCTATCATCTAATGTCCCTTTTAAATAAAATGTTCAGCTGCTTCTGTAAAACAACTGGAAGAATGACAAATTGAGAAATTGACGTAATGAAATCTTGAAGAACTGAAAAAAGGCATAGAACCATCCTCGGTTAATTAAGAATCTATATGCAAAATTTCAAATTAATCAGTTGAGTAGTTCAGACGTGATGATGCGTCAAACATAATTCCCTATTCCTTACATGTATAAGCCAGTTCTTTCCTTATTGTAGTATAGATACTACTGAAGAATACATAATACTTGGAAACCTCACAGAATCATATTGTTTTTTTTTTCAATACATCAATAAATTTTAGTATCGATTAGATCCTCCTCAATTTGAATCAGGCAGCCTTTTGTTTTCCCAATTCCAAACTAAATACCTAAAATATTCGTTTCACTGCGAATTTGTGTCTGGTAGTACATTATAACTGGAGAATATAAATTGTTACTTATTTTATTGTGATCTATTCATGTTTTTCTTATGAAATTCAATGATAGGCCTACAGCATGAAGACTATGTCCATTTCATTTGTACTGGTGGCAAAATTTTACATTAAAAATAATTATTTGATAAAATACAAGTTCAATTGTAATGAAAACAAATTCCTTAGAAAAATAATTGATAATAATACGTTTCGAGGAGAAAAATTAAGAACAAAAAAAGAATCAGGATTCGAACCGAGGAACCATCGCTCCGAAAGCGAGCGTTTTACCGTTACGCTACAGGCTCCGTTCAAAAATTAAGGTCTTGTAACAGCATTATAACCTCCTCATAAAAAAACACACTTCTGGGCTACAACAATGTAGCCTATGACATGTGGAACTGTACGGTAGCATGAATGAAATTTGAACATTAATTCTGAAAAATTTAGAAGGAAAATTGAAATTTGGGCTTTCAGGTGCACGAGATTGATATTTTTAGAATCTATGTGCAAAATTTGGAGATCTAAATCATTCCCGTTTTTCCAATATGCAATCCACAAGTTGACATGTTTTGATGCGAACAAACGAACACACGTACAAACACAACCCTACTCTCTCTTATTATATAGAAAGAAGAAGATAAGCCATTCCGATGATCAGGTGACCGTTTGAGACTAGTTATGCAGAAAACTGCAATCAATAGGCTTCATAATCACCTCCTAGTGGTTCGGAACCCACCTGAAACTCTGTGTTCATTAATGTCTCAACATCAACCTTCCCATCACCCATCAATCTATTACACGATAATTACAGAATTACAATAACAGAATGAGCTGATTTCCTGGTTGACCTAACTACCATTATTGATATGTGATAATCATGTTTGTTGATGTCTCAAATCCGAACTACATGTTCGAGTGCTCAACTCCATCCATTAGCATCAGATGGCTGAGAGACTTAGTTGGCACCCTCTATTGCCAGCACATAATGGAGTGACTCAGTTCCTACCGTCTATCTCTAGCACATAATGGAGGAGACCCCGATGTTGAGATAGCCCCCATTTGTTATCAGGGAAGAAAACCATAAACCGATAAGCTTTATGACGTAGGCATATCGGCCTAGCTGTATGGCTCACATGAGCATTATGCCTCCAATTTGCGGAAGATATCCAAAGGTGTGGTTGAAAACAGTTAGAGAATCCCCTTCAATGAAGAGTACAGAATCATGTAGCATTTTAGTATGACATCTGTATAGTTTTCAATTATTTTTTTTTGAATAGAGAGTGTGAATATCCCATACAGACTAGTGTGCTATTTCCAAGATGATAAAACTAGACTGATACTTTTACAAATTTCTATTTCGACAATTCCTATTAAGGTACGAATAATTTTACATGTTCACAATATTGTCATTTTGAATTTTAGTTTTCATTTCTTATAGGAAATGAGAGATTATTGATTATGTTCATGAACTCATTATCAAATCAACGCATTGAGCTTGAACTCATTATGACATCACAAAAAATGCTAATTTTGCAATCCATTATTACGGAATTTCAATATTGAAAGAAAATTAAAGCTATTTGAATTGATATTGGAAAAAGCACATGTACTATCATCATGAACAGTGAAAATAGTGGATTAAACTAAACAATAATACAGTAGTTCAATAAAGAATAGTGGACAAAAAATTTGAAACTATAATCAATCAATTAGTGAATATAATAAGAAACATGAAAATAATCCATTCCAAAACAACAAGTTACATTATTATTCATTTCTCATGATTTGTCTCTCTTATTCATTTTATATTGGGCAAATGTTACTGATTTTTCAAATGTGACGAACTCTTTTTGAATTTTTAGTTTTGCAGATTGCTTTAGATAAATTGAACAAATATGAAGAGGTGGAAAAGTAGTCTCTGTTCAAATATTATGTTAATAGAAATGTATTCGTTTCTCTATAAATTCTGTACATCCCACAATATTCAGCCCTCATTCCTATTGAGTGATTCAAGCAAAAACAATCATCCCCTCCCAGTTGTTGCCGGCACTTATTTGAAATTCACTTCCTGTTTTTGATCATGTGTGTCAACGCGCCAGCCCGCCACAATTTCTATGGTAATAGAGACAGAGACGCAGCCCGCCTTCTCAATGCAAGATCTTGCGCTTCTAAGGAAACATGATTTTTCATCAGACATAAGCCGCCTCCGACGCTGCTTGTCTCACTTCCACTAGACGGAGAAAAAGTGATGACAATCCGATACTATCTTCATCTGGAATTCAATTTTCCGCCGCGTGGTGCTTTGCACACAAACATGAGGGTTGGCTCATAAGTAATGTTTAGGTTAGGATTCAAAAACGCGACCAAGATTAACGCGATTGCTAACTGAGATTGCTTTGAATGGGAATGAACAGATATGAATTTCAAAAATGATATTCTAAATTAATGAATGGAGTAACAGAGACTTCATGAATTCCTTATTAAGTATAATTCAAAGTAAAGAGTAATACGGTTCTACGAGTTGCTCAATACTGTATTATTTCTGGTGCAGCTTATCTAGAGCAACGTAAGCCACTATTCATAAGTGGAAATATTATTACTATTTATGGAATGGTAGTTTTCAAACTCTTAATGAATGAATTTAAGGAAGAATATTGACACCCATCATTGTGATAAGACATTCGCAACTACAATACAAGGAATAGGATCAGAATAGACGTGCCCTTTACAAGATTGAGTAGGATTTTGACTAGACCTGGACCACTTATCTTTGAAACTTTCCAATATCCTCCCTATCACAGTTAGGGAACCACCAATAGCTCCATTGAAAAAAGATTGGAGAATCTCCTTTTAAAGAAATTAATTCTCCATTTTTATTCTTTTTCTGAGCTCCTTCATCTGCCTGTTTCAGATTATTTTTAGACTAAAGATTGTTTGTTACGTAATTTCTTTTGTATTAGGTCTTTCATCAATTATCATAGTACATAAGATTATTATTATGTATTAGGTCTGCTTTTATCAATTCTCATAGTGCCAACTTCATATTTTGAAATGTTTGTTATCTTGTTTTTTATAATAATTAAATGACCTTCATGGACATCTTGTTATATTTTTATTGAAGTTTTCCTATTGCATTGTATTTTGTCTTGATGGAATAGAAGTATTCTTATTCTTCATTATTATTCCTACTGCTAATACATCTTCAGTTAGAATTCATGATCTCACTGTCTCACGTTAGAGCATTGTGATTTTTTCCTATTAGAGGAATTAAATTGATTGTAGGCTATACTGTTCTTCAATAATTTTCCAGGGAAGAGTTAGGCTACTCTAGTACGACTACAGTATCCAACAAGCTCATACGAAAGTTGTATGTTCCACTATGTGAAGCATCGTGATACTAATAATGGTCGAACTTCAGCAGTACGATCTTTGAGTTTGGAAAATTTTGGGTAGTCTTACAACAATTACTCTTGAAATAGGCATCAAGACCACTGCATGTAGAGGTGACCCCCATGAAGATACAATCATCCGAGCAATATAGAAATACACTTTCAAGCAATCGAAGATATTGGGTCAGATATAATAGATATTATAGGCTGAAATTATAAGCCACGAGTGCCTCTCAATCACAAACAGAGATCGTTGAGAACAGTTGGCAGTGATTTCATTTTAGTGATCATCAAGGTTCACTGAGACATAAAATCACTCCTACTGCTGCAATAAACGAGCTCCCGAATCTCTTATTGAAGCCTGAATGTTGACAGTAAAAGATTAATTATACGGTGCGATAGCCTAATTGTTAGCTGGTCTCATGATTTTTGTTGCTGACTGGATAGTCTTTGTATAATCGGTGATCAAAATAATATAATGGGATGATTTTATGAGAATCCAAATTACATCAGAAACAAAGATGTTCTGGAATTTCCCCATATTGAGGTGAATTGAATGTGGAACTGATAACATATTTTCCATTCTACCTTATTATGTAGATCACTTGAAAGATGATCCGTGTATGGATAAATAAGGATAAGAGGGAATAATGAATGGAACCCGAGCTGGGAAATGTGAACTAGGCTGTCGATTGAATATTGCAATTAGTATTAATAATGAGATGAATTTGAGAAACTATTGAAGAGATCTATTCCATTTCTATCGAATGGGAAATAATGTTAATGAGAATAATGTTTTGCTTTGATATTGGAGAATTTGATATGATGAGAGATTATTAAAGAAGTCTGATTTACTATTTTCAATTTCCTGGATGCTCCAACAATGCAGTTTTAGATTAATTTTATTGGTCGTGCTTTTGACAAATGGCGTACATTTATGAGCTTGTTCTTCTTACCCTTCTACAACAGCATCATTATATTGTTCATATTTCCTTCTTCTCGCTTCCTCTTCTTCTACATCTAAATCCTTTTTGTTGTTTTTTTGTCACCCAAAGTCCTTCAAGATTATTCTTTCCCTCATATGCTGCACAATCATAGTTCACGTAGACACACCTCAAATCGCTCGCACTAAACTGCAATCCAATCAGGCGTCCAACAACATCACAGTAAGTTTCACATTCTTTTGTCAGCATTCCTTATAAATAGCATGAATGCTTTCCATTCAATCAATGCTGACAGTTCGAAGTGTCTCTGACTAGACCAAATACACATACATATGGGGCCAACGTAGACCAAGTTTCCACTGAACCAATGTTGCAATAGGCCAAAGGAAATGAACCAATGGAGCAATACACCTTGCTGTTGTTTACTGGCACTTCAATGGTGGAAAGAGATGGTAAGAGGAGAGGAAAAGAGGGAGAGGTGGAGGGGGAGAATGATAAAGAGGAATAAGATCAGAGGGAGAGGAGGAGAAGGAAGAGGAGGTGACGATGTATGAGGAGATGGTGGGAGAGAAGGTTGAGGAAGACGAAGTTTTGGTGGATGAGGAGGTCGATGAAGAGAAGGAGAAGAAGAATGAAGCGGAAAAACGAGTACAAAATGGTATGAAAAGAAAGAGAGAGAGTAGAAGATGTATGAGTCTGGAAACTGGAACATCATTGAAAGAATAAATGAAGAAGACGGATGAGTGAGATGTTAGGAGGAAGAAAAGGTAGAAGATGATAAAGAAGAGAAGAAATGGTGGAGGAGGCTGACAGGGAAAGCAACTCCAATGGTAGGATAGAAAGTGGAAGAGATTGAGAAGGAAGTCGCGGAAAAGAAGAAGAGAATAATGAGAAGGATGGAAAGGAGGAGAGAAGGAACAAGATGAAGATGGGGAGAAAGAGAGAGGAGTCACTGGCAGTTAGGAACAGCAACGTATACTCGCCGGCAGGCCCATTCAAAGCACCCTTGCCGCATAAAAGGATACCACATATAAAAGCCCGATCTTACTTCTGTTTCACCTGGAGATTTCAACCATAGTGAGATTCACTACAAACTTGCAGTATTGGTAGAGTGGTGAGCATTGATGTTTTATAGAAGAAATGCTGACAATATGAAGTGAGTCTCACTACAACACCAACTACAGTACTCTGGTTGCATTTTATTGGACTCGTTGATCCGTAAAATAACATCAGATTTTTATTTCAGTTGATACATAACTGAAATGAGAAAAAATTGAGATTCAGCTCAAACCTATCTTTCCTGAATTTTTTCATGCCATGTTCCAGGAATAGGGATATTCGTTAACAATATTTGCGTTCAATTTCCAATTCAAAGAAATCTGGATTTAGATTTATTACTATTTTGCAAATGAATTTCAATAGTCAATAATCATAACAAACTAGCTTGGAGAAAATATAAATGGATAAGAATAATTTTATTGCAGTTCAACATTACAATAGTTATGGACAACGTCTGAAATTATTCAGATATCCTATTCCAACCAGGTTTTTCTATATCTAACAGCTAATAACTTTATCAATACTTGAATCTAGAACAGTTCTGATCGACTTTTCCTCTTCTAATCGTCGCCGTAATTCATAAAACTTATATAACATTGTAATGGGTCGAAGATCTTTATAACACTACCTCACACTTGCCATCATTTGTAACGGTGGGATGCCAGGGGGACTTAGTTAGTCCCACATTTTGTAACAAGGAAAATATCAAATAATTGCTTTTAAAATCTCCACTCAATTATTAACCTGTTTGAATTATTTGAATCCACGGTTGGGAGCTTTGGATGGATTCGTTCATGCAAATGCCAATATCTTCACTATTGTTCAACAACACCTGTTTTAGCAACTAAGTAATTTATCACGAGCCAGGAATGTCAAATAAAAGATTTTTAGAAATGCTACTGACATTAATTCATTAGTTGTATTCAAATATAAAATTATTTGTCATCTTTGAAACTCTGTTACATCGAATCTTCACTGTAACCAATCCGGTTATTTATTCAATTACTTGTTACAAAATTACAACATTAAAACAATTTATTTTCAAAGAATATTTCTCAAATTAAGACTTCATCGCAACGATAATTAATTGATATTTAAACAAGAATTTGCTAACTCACTCTACAATAAATTCAGGGCCTCTGTCAATGTGTCTGGTCATTCTATTCGAGCTTAATAAAATAATTTTGGCACTCACCATGGAATCCAAAGTTTAACAAATAAATCGGCACTCACAATCACTCACGTTTACATTTTAACTACTATTTTCCGATGACGACTTGTTTAGAACTGCCGCTCTTCCACTAAAATTTTCAAGAGAACACGTGGAGCGCCCGGCCTAATTTCAGGTTGAAACGTCGATCGTGGGGTCGCATGGTTCAAATACATTTCTAAATACGTTTGCATTGATTTCATTACGAAATCCAAGCCAGTACTATGAGAATGCTAGAAGACTGCAATAATTTGGATGGATAAGAAGCAAGTTAGCAAATCTTTTATGGCAACACAAAATTTAGGTGCTTACTTTGTGCATGAATAAATTCTTTAACAATCAAAAACAAGGTCCACTAGAGTAATTATTGGTAAAATTTAGTTCAATTTCGATCTGTTCAACATCCTGAAAGAAAGGCACAAAAAAACTACAATTCAAACATCTAAATATTCCCATATTACAACATCAAAGTAATGTTTGTTTGTTTGTTTTTAAAGCTTCCCAGAGACTCTAATCAGAGTTAGCAACTAATGAATTAGCTATTAATGAATCACAACTCACAATTCACTTCTCCAAAATATTCTCAGTTCTTTATTTCTTTAATACATCTATGCTGATCTATGATCTACGGCATCCTATCCTGGGATCATTTATTCACTGTTATAAGAATGCTTTTATCAAGTTCTTTTTCATTTTTCTAGACCTAAGACTTGCCAGAGAATCCTATTACGGGAGAATGGCGCCTTGAAAAAGTGTTAGATTACAATAATTTTTTTAATGAAAGAAGCAGCCCGCCAGAAGTGATTACTGTGGGGTCATTATGGATGAAAGATGCGCAGAAAACCGATGAGAAATGATCCAACTTCTTTTTCAGAGGTGGATATTTTGAATGAGAGAGGGGCTGCCGACGTCATATTGGATGCATAAGTAAGATTCACTCAATTCTGTCAGTAGTTCCTATAGAGATAACAATAATGTTCCTATTCAAACAATAATGACAATACTGAGTGAATCTCAGTATAGTTTGATTCATTAGATACTGACAGCATTCCTCACATATAACACCAATGCTTCCCATATAAACAATGCTGACAGTTGAAAGTAGATCTCAATATAGTGGGATTTACTTCAAACTGTCAGCATTTATGTTATAAATAGCACCAATGCTTTTCATTCAATCAATGCTGACAATGTAGAGTGAATATAGCAAAAGTGCTCTCTCATAACCAACTACTCATCAGCAGCAAAAGAGAAGATGAGTTGCATTCATAGAGCTGCTGAAATATTCAGTGCTCACTCTTTTGAGGCAGCTGATGCAAACATGTATGAGAAGTTCTTCAATTCTATCAATGGAAAGTCATTTCGGCGAGGAGTTTAGAACTGAGAACGACTTTTTCTAGGTCTACTTGTTGAGTTGGTGGCTGGAAATCTTTTCTGCATGTCTGCGGATTTTTTAATCCTTGTATTTCTTTCTACATTGACAGATTTTTGCAAAACTAATGACAGACGATGAATCCGTGATAATTTGGAGTTGATTCAAATCTATTTGTACCAGAATTACAAAAGAAATACTGTAACATCTTATTTGTTCATTATTATTACAGTTGCTCCACAATAATTCAATTTGTAGATTAGTAAAATATTTTAGTTGATTGTAAATGATGAATAAATAAATAAATAAATAATACATGTATTCTGTTTTTTTATTGAAATTTGATTTTGTAATAGATAAATTGGAATTGTATTTAGAAATGAATAAATTTAAATTGAAATTCGTCTTCTAAATTGGTTCATGACATGTTCCAGGATGATTAAATCAACAATGTATACGTTAACAATTAAAAAATTGAATATTTTTCATAGATGATGCATTCAGTTGGCAAGTCGGTGAAGCCAGCTAGATCTGTTCCTTATCGTTGGATTGGTCATGGGCTCTGGCACCTATTTTCAACTCATAACTCAAGCACAAGTCATAAACATAGTGGGCATCATCATCAAAACATTCATCTCCCGAGACCATCCCATCACACACGCGCGTCTCGCTGTTGGAATGCTCCTACAGGATACACGAGTATGCGCATGCGCTGGTAACGTATTTGTTGGAGCAGTTCCGTTCACTGTGATAACTGTTACTGAGCTACACGTACAAGTCATATACTTATGTGAGCATTATATTACAAAATTTATGACTCGAAACTCTCTAGTATAATTTCAATTATTTAAGAGACGAGATAGTCGTCAATTGCGTATAGTAGCATAGCGCACGTATTCAAAACTGGAAACAATTTCTGTCTTTTTTCAGTGCACAGCATTCAGCTCGCACATTGTCGGTCATCATTGTTTCCTCTCATAACCTAATTAACAACATTCAATGGACAATCGAGATGCTACATTGTTGTTCACCATTGTTACCGTACAACACTCGTATCCATTCTTCCTAGCTATGGTTTGTCAGTATCACATCAAGCTGTCAGAATTCCTTTTGGAAAACATAGCTGCTTCCCATTCCACCAATGCTGTCACAGATTCATAGTGAATCGCAATAAAGTGAGATTCACTAAAGAACTGTCAGCATACCTTATGGAAAGCATCACTGCTCCCCATTCAAGCAATGCTGACAGTTTAGAGTGAATCTCACTAAAGAGATGCACAATGTCAGTGAGTATGCGTGCTTTGTTCGCATTCCATGAGTGCATAGTCTAGTAGTTGATTTCCAGATTGAATTGTAGATAGGTTTTTTAGTGTTTTGTTCGGTAGAATATGAATTATTTGCATTGAAAAATTATGTTTCAAGGAATGTTTGGAATTCGATGAAATTATTCAAAGTTTGAATCTCGGTTTCAATGAGTTTTGGAAATTTGGAATTTTTCATTAGTATACATATCAATAACAGTATGGAAAGAAATACAAGCCAAGTACTAAACTGATTCATCAATGGACTCCCGTACATCATATAATATAATATAGACGATTGGATTAGGAATTCGAATTAATCAGAGTGATATTGTCATTGCAGACATTTAGTAAATGTGAACTTTAAAAAGTTGATTGGTTATGTTTGAAGGTTCCCTATCTATTATTGTATATCATGAATAGAGATTCCAAGAATAATTCATATTTTCAGGGATATATCATGTTTGTTGATTTATTCAAGTATATCAATGTGAACATCCAACATGTGTGAAAGCAGATTAATTTGGTAAATATGTTTTGTAGAAAGTATTATCACACTCCAATCCTATCTTTCACCTTGAGAAAAATTTATTAGGGTATTAGACAGGGTACGTGAGTTCTACTCTTACAACCAAAATTGATGAATTCGACTATTTCAGAATCGTTAACAAAATTAATTTGGAATGAATATTTTTTCAATATGGAACATAATTATCATATTCTAGATTGGGACAGGATTGTCTCACATTCTATGCACTATTACATGATGATAGCACAGTATTTCATGAAATGCATCCTAAGATATACAACTCATTTCAGAGCGATGGAATTCAGCGATACTTTTCGCAATCATATAGTTTCCTTTTGTGTGACCTCTCAGGTTTTTCGGGGCCAAGGCTTTGTCTCGGAGGCACTCCACTTCTTTGTTCCAGGGCTGAAGAGCGCTTCTCGTCTGTTTTAAATAGAACTTGCAGAGTGTCCTTGTTTCTCAGCTAGAAACTCGCTTTTCAAAACAAGAGCTTGTTTGTGGTCAGTAATTGGGAAGCTGGGAGACTGTATAACACTCTCGCTCCAGACTTGCAGCGAAAATTGATTTTTACCCAGGTAAAACCATGATCAAGTTTTGGTAGATTTTCGTTCTTGGATGAAAATGCAGAATATACCATTTTCTTAATTGCTGCATGAACAACAATCTGTTAGAATTCCATCAGATCATGATTGTTGGGACAAAGCAGTTCGTTGAAATCACATGACAACTCTTTGATTGGATTTTCATGTTACGTTACTACGTTCTTCTCCTTAGCCTTTTGAAAAGCACAAACAGTTGAGCCAGTTACACACAAGTCGATTTTTGGACGTACAATTTATTTAAGGACGTCCTTATGAATTCTATCAGATTAAACGGAAATTGACAAACATAAACTGTTCGACATAATCAATTTATTCTTATAGAATTTATATGGACGGCAAAAAATCGTATATCCAAAAATTTATGTGTGTGTAACTAGCCTCATTTTTCTGGACAATATACCCTGTGTACCCTGTGTTACCCTTTTGTATCTACAACTTTTAGAGTTTGGTACGGTATGTGTTTTCCGATGTAATCAATACTGAGTAGTTTGAAGGGACAGGAATTACAGAAGAATACTTACCTCAAGATTCGATTTGAAAGAGGGAATACAGATCAGCTGCGTACAAAAACTATCTCATGATTTTATCAAACATTCAACTCTATTCCAATACACATTAAAACACAAGTAACAATTCAGAATTTCGTCAAACTTCTCACCAGACTAAATTAATGACTGATGAGATACTATCCACATTGCTGACAGTCCTTTCGTCAGTTTTTATACCCGCTGTATGATACGGTGTAAAAATTCGCGACATGGAAAATGAATGACTGTTATCATGATTGAGTGAGTGTGCTCTCTCCCTGTCATTCAAAAATGTTTTATTCGCTGACAATGTGTTGTGAATGAATTCAAGCCATGTTAATTATCAATGAGTTTGCCGCACGAGTAAACTTACAGGGCTGCTCAATTAGGGGATGGGGAGAATATTATTTATAAACGATGATGAAGATGAGATACTTCCAGTAATGTGGGGATGGGAAATATATAAAATATGAGGATGGAGCGCGTTCTCAGTGTGCTGGGGAAAAACATATATATAAATGCAGTGTGAGGATTGGCAATATGATTAGTGAAGAGAGATGACTATATTAGTGTTGAGAAACACAAGTGAAGGCAGAGATGGTTGCAATATATAATATATATTATATGAGGAGAGGATATTTTCAGTAGGAAGGGAAAGATAATATCAGGCCTATATATAAATATGAAGATGAGGGAATTTCCAGAAAAGGCGGGAAGCCATTTGATTGGTGGAGAGGTTGTTTATGACGTGAGAAAGGGGTTATAGTTTGAGGGGGGTGGGTTGAGCAAGGGGGGGGGCTGTTCAACAGGCAAAAGTGGCAGAGGAGTGATCGATAGGCTCGCAGGTGTCATCAGCAGCAGACTGTCACTTGATGAATGCTACCGAGCAGACTCACAGAGAGCCACAGAGGCTCTGCTTTGTCTACATTTCAATGTGTCTGTCCAAAGACCAACAGAACACGACCCACTGTGAATCGGACTTCTTCCTTGCTTCCCTCTCTCTCACTCAATCACTTTCACTTCCATCGCTGTGCATCAAAAGTTTTTCAAACTTTCGTGGTTTCGGAAGATGTTTCTCGAACTTGGAAATAGACTGGTGGGAAGTTATGAAGGGCGGAGATATTGAGCCATTTTTCTTCCCCGAAAAAGTGTCAGTCCATTAATAAAATTTCCTTTTTATGTAGTGCGCGTGTTGTACGCTTATTCTTCTATTACATATCCCTCTAGTATAATATACTTTCTAGTAAATATCTATTAGATATTAGATTTAAGATTTTAGATAGAGATATAAGATTTTTGTAATAGAATATGTGCTTCTATTTTATGTTGTGAGAGCTTCGTACAATTTATGTTTGAATTGAATGTTCTCCAAGATTCACTGAGTTCCCGGAGTTATTTTTTTCACTGAACAATTGAATTTATTTGTTGGCACCCAAGTATGTTTCAGTAAAATGATCTGGTAATATATTGTGGAGATGAAGAAATCTGTTCACAATATTGTTCTTACCAATTTGGTACAGTTTTCCTGTTCATGGGATTCAAAATTACGTCGGAAAAGTATATTAACCAGAACTATTATTAACCAGGATTACCATTGAACAGAATTATCATTATCGTTCAGTTCTGGAGTGATGAGAATCAATTTGGATAATGTTGTCAATGATCTAGACAAATAAGGCACATTATGTTAGTTGGATTTAAAGAATCTGAATCCAATACATTTTCTCAAATCATTCGGTAAATATAATGTTGTGTGTGAATAACTGAGACAAATGAATCACAATCAGAATAATCAAAAAGCTTTAAAAAATGATTATATAATAGTTTATGAGGGAAATCTGATGACGAATTGGCTACTGATGTTAGTCATGTTCAATGCGAAGTCCTATTACCAAATGAAATTTCTGTAAAGCCTGATAAATTTTGAAATGGAACAATCATTCAATTACCCAATAAAATAGCTGTCAATGTCCTCAGTAATTCAAATAAATAGCACTTAATCGGCCCAATTGCCGGATAAAATATCACTGAAGATTGATGTGTTATCAAATCGAGCATTTCTGACTAAACAGTAGATGAAAAATTAATGAATTCCGTGTGGGTTTTTGAGGTGGCACACGAATTGTGCACTGGGCTGGCTCCATATCAGGAGCAGGCACTGGGAAACATGGCAACTGAGTCACGCACGGCCATTTACATAATTAACAAGGTTATAAATTTTGTAATTTTGCGCCTGTAGGGTAGCACGGGCGTCAAGTACAACTCTGCTAAATACAGACTTGCGCTTACGTCACTGAACACTTTGCTAGCTTTAATTGTATTGTCTGTCATTTAACTTTTGTCTTGACAGATACAGTGTCTAATTTGAAGTGCACTCTCGGTGGATATTTTTATGGCTTGGAATGTTTATTTGTAAATTCAATGGAAGCCCTATAGATCAATAGATTAAGGAGAACGTAAGTGTGAATCAGGTAAGATAATTGAGGTATTTTATGCAACTGTTCACTTTGCTACCTCCACCTGCATGTAAGTAGCAGTATTCAAGCTATCTTGATTGGCAAAGTGTCCAGTTTGGAGTTCACTCTCAGTGATGGGTCCCATTAGTTCCTCGCAACTCTTCATTATTACAATGTTTTATATAATTCTAAATCTAAAGACTGAAGACTCGTTAAATCTAAGACTGAATCTAAAGCAAGACTCGGTTCAATTCGAAGTTGAATGTTGAAAGTTGAATTAAATTGAATATATTCAAAATTTATTAGTTCATAGGATAAAATAATATTACACTATAATCTTATAACTGTGCTTGGAACCTTGTTTCAAGTGCAACAAGTACCTTGTTATGACCTCGACCTGCAATTCTTGAACAGCTATTTGTAATATTATTTGTTGTCAAGCACGCTATTACACAATTACATTTAGCGTGAGACTTCAAGTCCACTGCAGTGATTCCATTTAGTGAGTGATTTATTGTAACAGAGCTGAGCTTGGCATTGTGAGATTAATGTGACATATTTCTTAAAAGAGTAAGTATTAATTTATGTCCTCCTCTAATCCTTTAACGTTTAAATAACTCTTATATCCATTCGAAGAATTTATCTCAAGGCAAATTCTTATTCATCAAGGCTGGTAATATGATAACATATTCAATTCAAAATAATTTTGTTGGAAATATAAACACACGTTTCAATTACACTATAGTTCATTATTTGACTTCCATTGAAGCATTCAAGAAAGTTCAAATTTGATAATTTACTGCATTCAATGAGATTTTCAAATTCAATGAGTTCAAATTTAATAATTTTCTGCATTCAATGAGAGTTTCTGTGGAAGAAGCTATGTTGTTTTGGGTGTGGTCCTATCAATCATAACTCTCAAGTCTCCGTCTTGTTCTCCTCCAAAACTTTTGATTTTAATAATGAATTACAACAACAAATGACAAAGCACTATTCTCAATTATTATTTGTAGCTATACAGAGTGTGTATTATTCGTGTTTACGAACTCCTTACCAATACTCTAGGGTAAACAGCATATCTGAATATCATTATTTGAATTGTCCGGGAGTCTTCAGTTACTCACATTTTGTTTTTTCACTTATTATTTTTCTTTCTGAATAATGGTTGAACATACAAAATCGAAACTTTGCACAATCATTTATAACAACTTGAAAAAGCTACAAAAAGTTATAATAATTTCTCAAACTCATAAAATAAAATAACGGCCATTTCAAATTTTGTTTCTTAAATAACTCAGAATCCGTTGGATTTACAGAAAAATTACAAGAATAATTTTTTTTAGTAAATTTAATTACCTATCTATTGATACCTATATATTTCAAGATTGGACCAAGATATTCAAGGACCAAGGTTTCAAGATATTAACTGAGATATGGCAACTTTAGTGATTGGTGACCCACCTTTAGAGGGTTATGTAACGTTATTTTATTGTTTGAAAAGACCTAAATCCGCTTACTATTAACATGTAATGTAGATAGAGATTGTTGCAACATTGAGGTGACTGTATCAGCATGCCTTGGTTTGCACTGCAACAAATTTTCAGTGATCACCTATCACCAAGGCTGCCATATCTCAGTTAATATTGGTCCAATCTTGATCAGATATCAATCGATAGGTAATTAAATTTACTAAAATAAGTTATCTCTGTATTTTTTTGTAAAACTAACGGTTCCTGAGTTATTGAAGAAACGAAATTTTAAATTTTGTTTTATGAATTTTGAAAATTGACATAATTTTTTGTAGCTTTGTCTAGTTGTTATAAATGATTGTGCAGTCTCAATTTTGTATGTTCAACCATTATTTACAAAAAAATGAGTGAAAAAACAAAATGGTCGCTGTATGAGTAACTGAAGACTTCCAGCCTATTTAAATATGATATTTAGATATGTTGTTTACCCAGGAAAAATCCCCGAGATTATTGGGAGTTCGTAAAAAACCTGTATATAGGTCTTGTGGCCATTTGCAATTTGAATTTCTTGTTCACTGGCGTTGGTTGTGTTACTGTAAAGCCCCTGGCATAACAACATCTCTTACTAGGGGTTTTGCCCCTGATATATCTGAAGTTTGCCGTATTGATTCAATTTTTGGATTGATCATCAATCCCAGTCTGCACAGGATCACAGATGCTTGTAATTTTGTAGATCAATTTGTTATGTTATGTTATGTTATTATTTTACAAAGGCGACTTTCTAGAAGTATTTCAAGCCTAGGTGATGATTTTGTATCATATTGTTAGAATGATGTGTTTTTGTATTGTGTTGTGTGTCAATTGAAAATCAGCGAATTTCGAAAGTATTTATAAGCGAAGTATATATTGCTTTTAGTATTGTGAGCTTATTGACGTTGCAGTTCTCAAACATCATCATCACCATGGAAGCAGCATTTAGCACGTGATTGACAAATTTTGGGTGGAAATTTCTTTCTTCTTCCTCACCTCATCTAGTTTGTACCAATTTCCCTACCAATGCCCAAATTTGCACGTGACTGAGCCGAATTACAAGGGTAAGTGCTTTATTAAACTTTGGGTTCACTCTGAATGCGTTCTTGTGTTCGAGTTATCTTCGGGGTTATATTGAGAATTGAAATTAATGATATACAGTCCAATCAGAGTGGTCATAGAAATAGGCAGTCGCACACCCATTGGCTGAACGTTTGAGCAGTAAGTTTGTAAATGCTATTGGTCAAAAACCTGCCCAATGGATTGCGTTGTCCACTACTTCTACTGTCCAGTCTTTTCTTCTTTTTATTCTCATTTCCATTCCCTTTCCTCCTCCTCCACCATCTCCCACTGTACCATCTTCTTCACATTCTTGCTCCTCCACCTTTTAATCGATCGTTCCTCTTCTTCCTATGCTGCACCTTTTTCTTTGTCAACTACGTTCTTTTGAGAACCATTCATTTATTTTCTATTTACAATTCATCTTTTGAATGATGATTATCTCTGACACAACGTTTCAATTGATTTTCATCGATTACAACGTTTATTCAGCTTCAAATGCATTCTTGAATCACGTTTCGTGAAGTTTGATCGGAGACCATTTCACGTCTTATAAGAAACTTCATCAGCTTTTTTCTTTCTAGTTTGATTAGCAACGTATCATTGCCCTCTTTTCCCACTGACAAACACTGAATATCTTCAGAGTGAGAACAGATTCTGAGTAGTAAACTCCCAAGGATCGCCGAAGTTTAGTGAAGGTCTACAGTTGTTGTGTTCTTCTTGAATGTAGTTGGTGGTTGAGTGGTCTTTGAAGTACTTGCTAGTCGGGAATGTCAGCTACCACAAAAGTAACTTCAACTGTTGAAGTGCGAAGCGCACAGATCAATGACCAACTTTCGCTCTCTATTGTTTGTCGGGCTACGAACAAAAACCGTTGCAAAGCATGAACAATCATTAAATACTTATCATTCTTATCAAGAGATATTCCATTAACTTTATTGTAGGCCACCGCTTCAACTGCCGTCTGAGCACTACAGCATGTAAATACGTCCATTTATCAATAATTAGATTAGTGTAATCAAGTTATTTGTTGGTTTCTTATGTAATGAGGTACATAGGTATTTCATTTTGAGATTCTCGCAATGAAGGATTAGATTCGGTTTTATCCATGATAGACTCACAAGATGATAAAGACAGACACTACAATGGTGCACTATTCAATGGTATTGAAATACAATTTCTAGATGGAATTTTCTCAGTAATAATGTGATCACCATTTTTGTGAATATTTAAGTTGCTAAACAATTTCAGTGCAATGTGAATACTTTTTTACAACAATGTGAATACTAGCATTGATTAATAATTCTTGTGTCACACCATTGTGAATTTTTCAACGTTCCAAGCAATGTTAAATCTTCAAATCTACTGTGCCTGACATACACGCATCGAATTAATTACTTACATTGTGCGTTTTGTGAAGGGACTCGTCATGATGGCTGGCCAATGCCATTAGACCTCCCGGTCAAATATTCACCGCTTATTTAAAATCACATCACTTCCACTCATGAATCACATAACCGGCACATATTGTGCAACACCAGAACAGCGGCCCGTTTCTGACTGACAACATGTCATTTGCATCGTAAATATTGTTGCTTCACTTTTAATGACATTCTGGGCTCCATTAACGTCCATAAATTATCTAAAACTGGCAGCACAGTTTGTTCGAGAAACGAAATGCAAGAAGCCAATACGATTATTTGCTATGTTTCCTTGTAGTGAGTGCATAGGTTAATGCCCCTCGTTTTGTAGGCTGATTATCGATTTGAATAATGACTTGTTCAGACACAACAGTTCGATTGTTAACTGCTACCTGATAGGGAACGGAAATGAGAGAAGCTGTTACTTATAATTGCCGGTTTCGAATTGAATACGGATTTTTCAAAGCACAAAATTCATTACATCAAGTTTCAGAGTTGTGATGACTAAACAAAATACTTACAAGTTATTCTAGTGAGAATAATAGAATGTAATTGAGCAGCCTTGCTCATAGCTGAATGCAGAGCGGGAGCGTGCTTGAGCCATCTCAAGGCTTTAAATTGCAAGCGTTACTTGAATTGTCCATATCTGCAGTTCTAATGGGAATATTGAAACGTAATTGATGTTGATGGCTTTCTCTCATTTTATCTACAATTGAAGCCATAAACTTTCATCGTAGCTGCCACTGTTTGCATGTTATCCGTGTACAAACCGAAAATAGTAAGATGTTTGACGATTACATATACTTTCATTTTATTCTATAAACAATTATAGAAGCGTTCAACGAAAAAATGTTAATGATTGAATTTGTAGTGCATGAAAAGACCTTTCCATTGATATATAAATAATATGTACTTGGTGGTCATAGAATAACACACCAATGCTTTGAAGAGAAAACATAATAATACATCATTACTTGAAGCTGAGTGAGCATTGTACTACTGGAGTGAAGAGAGAATATAGAATAATTTCATACTATAGGCTACCATCAATGGTACAATGGATGTAATGAGTTGACATATTAATTTATAGACACTTTTTCCTATTGTTTATGACTTTTATATGTACTGCATATACAGAGTGTTTACGAACTCTCTACCAATACTCTAGGACATTGTTCCTGGGTAGAAAACATATTTTATCTGAATATCATATTTATATTCTTCAATGTTGCTTTCCATCACGAACTGCTTATTATTAAATCACTTTTTGCTATTAGAAAAAACGACTAGCAGTCAGATATTTTACAATAAATGAATTAATCACTCACTTTGACAACGAGATCTTTCGGCAGGTTCGCCATTTTCTTGGTTGTACTCATAGACAAGTAGAAGGATAGAATGGCAATTTTTAGTGTGCTGTTGGTGTCTGTTGGTGCTTTTGGTGTCTATTGGGTTTGTTGTGGCTGAGAAGGTAATCAAAAAGGATGTGGGATTTGAAGTTGGTTTGTTCGTTTAATATACATTGTATATTGCTTTTAAATTGGGTGTATATCTCAAACTGTTCTATTGTGTCCAATTCTGGTCCTTTGTTTTTCATGTGTATGATTTGTAGATCAGTATTTATGTTTGTGTGTTTGTGATTTTCTTGAATTAGGTGGTCGGCAAATGTAGATTCTGTTTTTGTTTTTAGTCCCTGGATATGTTCCTTGTATCTTTGATTGGAAGAATGGCCAGTCTGTCCGATATAGAATTTATCACATTCAGAGCATTTTAGCTTGTATACTCCTGGGAGTTTGAGTTTTTTGTTGTCTTGAATCTTTCCTCTTCTATTGATTTGCTTGTAGATTTTATTTTTTGTCTAAATGCCACTTTATACTCAGATTATCTAAACATACTTCCTATTCTGTTGGATTTGTTGTTTATGTATGTCAGTGTTATGAACTTTTCAGTTTTGTTCTTCTATTGTTTTTTTATTTTTGATTTTTTGGAGTAGCTTGTCGATTAGGTTGTGTTGGTATCCGTTCTGTTGTGCTAAATATTTTATGGTATTGAGTTCTGCTTTGTAGTGTTCAGGTGAGAGGGGGATGGTTTGAAGTCTGTGTGGCATAGATAGGAAAGCTGAGTGTTTATGTTGAACAGGATGATTTGAGGAGTTGTGAATAAGGGTATCTGTCATGGTTGGCTTCCTGAATATGTTGAAGGAGTGTTGTTGGTTGTGTTTTGTGATACTTAAATCTAGGAAATTGAGGGTGTTTTCATGTTCATATTTGGCTGTAAATTGGAGTTTTTTATCGATTTTGTTAATTTTTGTTCTGAGTTGTTCACATTGTCTTTTATTGCCATTATATAAGAGGATGATGTCATCAACATATCTGAACCAATATTTATAATTTTTTTGCTGTGAGTGTTGTTTTTCAAGATTTGGTTTTGTTCTATGTTTTGGAGGTATATTTCAGCAAAGACACTTGATATTGGAGAGCCCATTGGGAGGCCGTCAGGTTGGGTATAGTATTTGTTGTTGAAAGTGAAGTAGTTTTGAGTGGTAATAGTTTTTAGAATTGATATTATTTCATTGATTTTTTCAGTGGGCATCTGTTTGTTAGTGAGGGTGTTTTTGATTATGTCTATGGTGGTTTGGATGGGGATATTTGTGTAGAGATTTGTTACATCAAAGGATGCAAGGGTGGAGTTGTTGGGTATTTTCTTGTCTTTTATTTTATCCATTAAATCAATGCTATTTTTCAAATATGAAGCGTTTTCTATGTCTATCAATTCTCTTAGTGTTTTGTCCATGTGCTTTGCTAATTTGTAAGCTGGTGGTCCTTGATAATTTACTATTGAGCGAATGGGTGTGTCAGGTTTGTGGATTTTGGGTAAGGTTTGGAGAGTTGTGGCAGTAGGGTGGATTTGTTTCAGGTACCTTTTCTGGTGCTTGTTGATCATGTGGATTGAGTTGTTGATAGTTTGTTTTACTGTTTTTTGATATGTTTCTGTAGAATCTTTTTCAAGTTCAATTATATTGTTTTTTGTGATGAATTCTATTGTTTTTTTGGATAAATCATCATTGTTCATTATTACTGTGCTGTTACTCTTATCTGCCTTCAAGAATGTGATGTTGTGTTCCTCTGTTTTCTCTCTAAGCACAACCTAAACACAACCTAATCGACAAGCTACTCCAAAAAATCAAAAATAAAAAACAAGAGAAGGATAAAACTGAAAAGTTCATAACACTGACATACATAAACAACAAATCAAACAGAATAGGAAGTATGATCAGAAAATCTGGGTATAAAGTGTCATTTATAACAAAAAATAAAATCTACAAGCAAAAAGTCTGACCAAAACATCAAATTAATGAGGTGATCTGATCAGAATACATCATATTTCTGGAACTGAGTATCAAATGTAACTTCTAGCTTATATGATATTTTTACAGTCCTATAATATTACAATATTAGACAAGTTCAGTTTTAGAGCAGAGTCACAGTGATCCATCACTGGCTTTGTTTCATTTGAACGCATAATCTGTTGTTCTGTGATCATCAAGTATGTATGATTTTAAATAAATATGAAGGTCTTCCTGTGTACTAGAAAATCTATCAGTAGCATTTTGTTGTTTAAAGCTTGCATAGTATCCTTTTGAAGAGAATAGAAATGTATGCAAACGTTGAATATCGAACTATTTCAGCTTGCACACTGATAACTATCAAATAGTTGCAGATAAAATGGTAAGGTATGACACTAATTGTGGGGAATGATGTGAGAAAGACATGGACATCAATTTTGTTTTGATATTTTCATTGGTACTAGAGATATGGACGATTTCCATAACACTTGCAATATAAAGCCTTTAGACGGCTTGGCGAGGTATTTAACCAACTAGTTGGGGGTGGGGGGTCAAGCATGCTCCACTCTACTGGGGAGGCAGCTCTTTACATTCAATACTCACTGGTTATATCAGTATAATAGGAAGTATGAGTGATATATTTACAATTGAATAATGTTGCTAAGTAGTTTACCATCATATTCAAAAGTCTTATTGGTGAATGCGAGATTTTTACAGTTCGATTGATAACGGTATTTAATTTTTATTATTATATCCAGTTATGTGCAGTTCGATTCCTACATAGTACCACTCAAGTCAATTATTCGTAGTATTTGATTATAATATTGAGTATTATTGAGTGTGAGTAAATATGTTGATTGGCGATTGAAGAACGGTATTCTATTTTCGAGCTAATATGATCAGCTAAACCCATACATAATACCCCTCTTACCAAATCTACATAATACCAAATCTTTCAATATTGTAATAACTAACTGGAGGATGACTAAATTAGGATAACTTATTAAAGAAAACTGTGATTTGAATAACATAATAGATTCTCTCCCTTATTTATTCTATCATGAAACTCCTCCAATTTCCAGATTCACCATTTGAATATCTTGTATTGTATTTCCAGGAAATCTTACTATTAGTTCCGAATCACTGCACACAAATTCCAATCAGTCGGAGCGCTATTCATCAGCACGTGATCGAAATTTTAAATATTAATGACTGAGGAATTATTCGTTATCGCTCAATAGAATAATCAGTCGGC
Source organism: Nilaparvata lugens (assembly GCF_014356525.2). NCBI lineage: Eukaryota > Metazoa > Arthropoda > Insecta > Hemiptera > Delphacidae > Nilaparvata > Nilaparvata lugens. The sequence continues at coordinate 26,577,799 of NC_052505.1, forward strand.
GCAATTACATTCAATTCGCTTTTCTTTCGAATTCAAAGACGACTCTGACAAAAAGTCAAGTTTGATCGAGATAGAACTTATGGCGAAGATTAGGTAGGAAAAGTTTAGGCAGGAAGTTGCACAAAAGACTTCTTGCTCTCATTTTGAGTGAGAGAGATGGATTGACGGAGAGAAAGCGTGAGTGAGAGAGTGAAAGAGAGGATGATGTTCTCTGCTCGCGGAGTCAGTTCGGTCTCGAATTTTCAAAGCAAAGCATCACGATAGCGGAATATTATCCATTCATCTAATCCAGTACGATTCAAGCTTAACTTTTCTAATCAAGACGCTCTCTCTCTCTCATTTTCTCTTTTTCCATCTTCCTCCCACTGTATAAGTCAGACCCTCTCACTCATTCTCTCTCTCTTTCTCTTTTTGGGTTTGGCTATCTCTATGGCTTGCTCTTCCCTTGGCAGCAACAATGGGAATTAAAAGTTCAAGAAAAAGACGAGTTGCTTTTCTAGATGATGATTCCTTGATTAAGAACTAATCCGAGAATCGATAAAATAAGTAATGAGATTCTGGAGGACAAGCGTGGTTTACCAATTAAAATAGCATTTTGTTGCAGATTTCTTGCTCTAGAAAGGACTATTAATTTCCTCAGAAATGCTCAAAAATACAAAAAAAAGACTTCAAATATCCTCTCATTAAAATCAAGTACTAACATTTAATTAAGAACCAGCATCAATCCAGTTCATCAGAAATCAACTCAGT